>NC_088102.1:29834834-30117334 GCF_036370855.1 Dromaius novaehollandiae
GTTGCAGGGGACCCACTCTGGAGACTTGCTTGCACAGCCCAGAGCAGGACCAGCCACAATGGGTGTCCTTGTGTCGAACGCTCAGGACAAAAACCCAGAAGCGATTAGTGATTCTGACTTGACCTCTGCTGACAGCCCCGTGCAGAGCTCTGCCATAACTGTCCCTTTGGAAACATTTTGATTGTGCAAGGCCATGGGCTGTAGCCTTCCTGCCTCCTCCTCCTCCTCCCTCGAGACACTGCAAGGGTGATTCACCCTGGCTCACACAGCAGTTATGCTTTCCTGGAAGTCAGGGGTGGATGCACAATTTGTTTCACAGATTCCATGTTGGCTTTTAAGGAAGCCTTTCCTTTTGTCAAACTCCTCATAGTCAGATGTGGCGGGTTCAGAAGCCCTTTGCAATGCACTGGGACCTCTCCCCTTCCTTCACCTCAGAGCCATCCAGTATTTCTGCAGCCTCATATCAAATTGCTGCTTTATAAAGCAGAGCAAAGGGGCAAAGGTTGGGCTGTATTGTAAATACAACAACTGCATCTCAGCTTTTATCCTAAATTTGTATATATTGTTTTCAAGCTCTTGTGAATGAGGAAGTTCTAATAAAACCTAAAAATAAGAGTTGTGTTGACCTTCAGGAGATGTTTCCTATCCCAGCAACTCAACCTAGTCTGTGGCTGCTGCCGCTTTTCCTGGCTGCAGACCCAGAGAGAGGCTGAAATGAGCAATCAGCTTGTTTATGGCAGGTTTTAGTGCTTCACTAGTATAATAAAAGAGGCTTTGGCAGAAGGGATTTGGTTCTCGTGTACTTCAGTGTTTTCTGCTTTGTTTTGCTTCATAAAACCCAGACTCTTGTTTACAAGAATTAGCAGCTTCCCAAGGTTTCTGCTGATTTTGAGGAATCAACCCCTTGCAGCTATGTGACACCACCATGCAGCTCCCACTCCACCCGCTACTTGCAGAAGGACTGTTCCCTACGTGCATTTGAGCACTTGGATTAAACACCTGCGCAAAACAATCGGCACAACCCGAAGGGCTGTTAGAGGTTCCATATCCTGTTTGGGAATCACTTCAAGTGAAATTAATGATATTTCTCTGCACGCAGACTTTTTAAAAAGAAATCTGTTTTTATATGTGCAATTAATCCAAAGCAGTTGGTGTGCAGTATATATTTTTACACATCAGTAAGATAGCAACTTTATGGCTTTTAATTCCATAGAGTGTGTAGCATTTAAGACAACAGCATTTAAGACAACTGAATCCTCACATAGGTGATAACTGTGAAACGTGCATACCTCCCTGTCCATTTACTCTTTCTCTGTTTTGGAATGAAAGGGAGAATGTCTTATTTAAAAGGCATTAAGCACCAGGACCCTATGTGGTCACCGTAGCTCTTCCTGCACTATACAGATATTATATAGTCTTAATTATTCTCGTGGCAGAGATTCAACTAAAGAAAATTTCCATATACTTTGTGGGCTGATTCACATAGTTCTGCACCTTCTTTTGATATTATCATAAGTCTTGTGATATTTGATATTTTGTGTTAAAGCTCCAGGCCCTCTCATCATCTCTCATCACGTGATTGAATCTCAGTTCTCACCAAAAAAAAAAAAAAAAAAAAAAAAAAAAGCTAGCTCTCCTACCTGCAGAGAAAATCTTGAAATAGCATTTCACCCTCTTGGAACTGAAACATCAGGAGGCAGATAAAGACCCAAAAGGTATATATTTTTTTCAATCTCCGGATTTTTTGAAGCTCATCTAAATCTTCTTTGTTTGAAGTTTGATTCAGGATTTTGAGTGACTGGGTTTGGTGTCAGGAAGAAGGGTATATGGCCAACTTACACTCATATTTGTGGTTTGATGGCTCAGTTTGACGTTTAGATGAAGAAAGAAGCACTCTGTGTTCAGTGATCTCACCAGCTGAGAGTAGAGAGCTTCCATACACTCCCGAAAATGTTGCACCTTGGTGCACTGTAGCACATTGGGTAGTGCTCTGCCCTGTCAGTCCCAGTTGTGTATCTCCCAAATCCGTGGGGTTGCCCTAGGGCAGGGGTGGATGCCCACATGTGGATTCTCAAAGAGCAAAATAATGTTCACTGCTCACTTTGGAGTGGCATCCAGCTCTGGGGGTCCTTTAGCTCCTCCAAGAAAAGACGGTGAGTGGTATGTAGTTTTTATTTATTACAGCAGATCAATTTTGATGGAGGGATACTATTTTAATACATCTAATTGCTACATTGTAGGATGCTTGAACACAGCCGTCTTCGCACAGAACCAGTGCTTATTCCAGGATCTGCTAAATGCATAAAAGCAGTTAAGTTTCTTTGAGTTTAGCAAGTAATTTAGCAAATAAGAGTCTCCAGAGAGAGATGACCTGGTGTTTCGTGCTGCAGAGAGTTCTCATATCTGTTTCAACCAGTTAAGGATAAGTGTAGTGAACCCTGGTGGATCAACTGTACTTACGACTTCTACATATGTGGTCCAAAATGAGCAGTAGTATTTTAAGCCTATATTACTGTGGTAAAAATCTATTGTCCAGTTTTAGGTTTTAGCTGAAATCTACTTTCTGCATTTTTACTTTTTTCTTGCAGTTCTCGTTCAACTGCACTAAGAAGAACTGAATAATAGAAATGAAATTTTAGTTGAATATTTAAAATAAAACTGAACTGCTGAGCCCCTAATGCTATGTTTTAGAATCGAGATACTAATAGTCAAGGGCACTCACAAATTTGCTGCTTCTTGTGAAGAAGCGAACCCATCTGTCCTCTGTTACCAAGCGATTTTCCCAGCCAAATGTAAAAGGGTCTTGCCCTGCTACCACTAAGCTGGACTATACAGTCTAGCACTCCGCTACAGCTGGTGCTGAAGCTGGACAATAGTTATGTACAGATAGAGGCACAAGCTGTCTGGTGCTAGTCTTAAATCAGGAACGGCCTGTAGATGGTGCTGTGATCTAACTGGAAAAAAAAAAAAAAAGACTTACTACGAGGCTGGCTCGACTTCTCTTAGTGCTTCTTAGAAGTTGAACTCAGATCTGTTTTGCCTAATTTCATACTTACAGAATTTGGAGCTTTAAGTAACCATAACACACTCAAATCACTTGAGATGAATGGGTATAGAAATCTGCAGATAGACTCGAGTGCACCAGCACGCCGCCTTCACCATCTTCCTCGTACTCTGTATAATTTGAGCCCCACTTCACCAGATTGGTACCAAGGAAGATGTCCAAGAAAATTCTGCCATTGACTCATCTACATACTTTAGTCTGGGGAAGAGCTGAATGTCATACAAATTCAGGGCTCTTGCATAAAGATTGACTTTCTCCAGGAGAAGCAAAGGAGTGAAAGAATGCAAAAAAATTATTTGTGTTTCCACCCAGCCTCATTTTTCACTGACTCAGCCTTCCAAAGAAGCCTCCCAGCTTTAACCTATAGCTTATACTGCAGTGGGCTCAGCTGTGGAGATCCTGCCTGCAGGGTTTGTCAGGAGTGCCAAGTTTACCAGTTAAGCAGATTTTAGGAGAAATGATTTTGCCAAAGAGTTGACTCTGTCTAATTACGAGCCTCCCTCAGTAACTGCAGGCTTGGTGTCTCCCTCCCCAACTGTGAGTTATTATTGGATTCTTTACTCTCTTTCATAAACTGCTGATTGGTGGCAGATTGTTTAGCAGCTGCCACCTGCTATAGTGCTTGTTGAATAAATTTCCTTTTTTAGTTCTAGAATAGCCTTGGTCTGGTAACAGCTCTAGAGAGATTTAAGGGGAGAAAGGGAAAGAGATAAAGGGATTTTGGCAGGGTTCGGTACTGGTTCAGTGCAATTCTTCTGTGAATCCTGGGCCCCAAAACAGTAAAGCATGTAAATATGTGTTTTAAGCATGAATAATCCCATCTCTGTTTGGCAAGGATTTAGACATGTGCCTAAGTCCTACTGATTTTTCCAGGATGTAAGTGTAACTTTTCTTTTGAAGATATTTATTTTGAGATATTAAAGTGGTGGAAGATGCTGATGCCAGAGGAGAAGGCTCCTCATCTTTGTACAGGGAGTGCTCCTTGTGCCCTCTGAGCTTGATGCTGATCTCTGTGGACCCAGAGCTAGTTATATCTGTGCCTGCAGACCCCTTTCCTGAAGAAAGCTCCTGGTGACTTTGAGAAGGCCATTGCAAGGGGAAATGGTGGGGATGTAGCAGCACACTTCCTAAAGATGCTCTGTATACAGCTGGGAGGGAGGGGGAAGGGATATCTGAAGAGGGGCACTTTTTTGCCCCGCGTATGTCTCAGTATGTCTCGGCTGACAGGGTGAATCCTGCTGCTGTTCCACCCTGCTCAAAGGGTCTGAACCCACTTCTTCCAGGAAAAATTAAGGCATCTGTTCAAGTAGGAATTTTGAAATTTTCCAGCAAAAAATCCAAGAGGAAGGAGAAGATTAGCATGTAGCTTCTCACATGTAGGTGACTGGCCAGTGTCTTTCTTTTCACTAGTCTGTCTTTATTTTTGGTAGCAAACAAGGTTATTGAGAGTCAAATAGATGACGGGTGTGAGCAGCTCATGGATTCAGCTCTTGTAACAGCTGCCATCGCTTTAGTAGGTGAACTTTATAAAAACAAGAATAGGAGGGGGGTAGTGCCTGTTGTTCTGGCCAGAATACAGTTTGGGTAATTGCATTCTGCCTACCTAAAATTGTAATGGCATGTTTATGCTTCCCTTCTCTGTAATGCATGAGGATCTGTTGCTTGAAACTTGCTGCTTAAATATGAAGTTATTAGCTGAGTCATCAACATTAATTTTATTCTGTATTTCAATCAAGAAATAATGGTTTTATATTCAGAGAGTGCAGACCCTTCATAACGATCTTATTTTGGTGGTTCCTAACTAATAAGGTAGTTTATACATTTCAATGAGAGAGTCTCTTATGGCCTGGTTTTCAAAGATGTGAACACCCATTGATTTAACTTGCAATTATTATTAAATAGCAATCTGAAAATCAGGCAATTCACATCTAGGTAGTTCAAAACCATCATAAACTATCTTGGATTAGCATGTTACAACCATCTCATGTTTTCATTTTCAGATCAAGTTCTACTCTTAAACCAGATATATTTCAGGTTATTAAGAGAGTAGCATGTAAATAAACAAAAATCTAGATGGAATTGAATTGTTTTTTAATGTCTTGATTAAATCACTGATTTTACATCACTCTGAGCTTCCAGGAAGGCGTATGGAGATGAGATGAATCAATTGGTTAGGCTGTATCCGATAAAAAAAGAAAGAGGTTGTGTTGAGCACATCTTCATGTTGGTGTGGGAGTAGGAAGGGAAACACAAATGCAGATCTAGAGTTTGCAGGTAGATTTGATACTGGCTTAAATCTTAGGTCCAGACAACCCAAAACTCCAGGTCAATATCTGGGTCTTCGTTTAAGCATGTCTCTCCATCCTTTTGTGGGGCTCGTGGTATGAACCACGCCTAAACTGATCCTCAAGGGGAAAGTTCAGGTTGGAAACCTAAATAAAACACGCTCTCCAAAACAGCTGTTCTTGTTGCATGTTGAAAGGCCATTCTCACACCCACTGATGTCTCCATTAATCCGGAGAGACTCTTCTGGGAGCTAGACATATCTCAAAGGGCCTGGCAGACATCTGCAATGCGTCCTGATATACCATGCTTCTGTAGGAAAAGCTTGGACCAGCACTGGCTGGGAGCCACAGCTCTGAGCCCTTCCTCTCTTAATCCCAGGGGAGGACTCCCTCCTCTTACTTCTCCTGCCAGGCTGGGTCAGCAATGCGGGGGAGAGACAAGGCAGAGGTTCATTTGCTCCCTGCCTGCCTCTGAGGGTGGGCGGGTTGTTGGGCGGTCGCTGCTCTTCCCACTCCTCCAGACTGTGATGTGGGTGGCCCATGTGGGGACGCAGAGGAACCCACTACCTTCCTTGGCATCCAGGATTTCCATGCTGGGGCATATGGTGCTGTATGAAACTGGACTAGATCAAAAGAAATCCCTCACTGCATCTGGGCATGGCTTTCGGTATGGTACACATGGCAGGCTCTGGGAGTGCTGAGGAAGAAGTGATGCATGGCTCGGCACCAGGTGGGCAGAGCTGGCTTGCCCCTTTCCCTGCCCCTTTGGAGACCCAAGAGAGCTCTACAGTCAGGAGCTGCCAGGGCTGTCACCCTGTCTGCTCCAGCTCATGTGTGGGGCCCACTTCACCCACAGCTCCACTGTCTCTACCCATTTTCTATTCTTTGGTGAGATGCTGAAAATACTAAACAGCCACAGAAAACCTCACTTTCCAGACTTTCAGCCTCCTCATACTGGCTGAGATTCAGGCAGTCAGAAAAGCAATATGCATAAAAGAACGAGGAAGCCTTTTTAAACCTGTCATCCTCATTCATCGATCAAAGATTATGATCCTACTTTCTCATTGTTTTATGGAGAGCATTTGTTTGTTTACTACTTTGGCAGCTATTGGTACATTAACAATGCATATACTATAAATATACCTGTTATCCAAAAGCCCAAATCTGTGAGCACTGCCAGTCACAGTGCTTACTGCCATGAAGTTGACAGAACTACTCTAAACGATAAGCGCTATGCTTGATAGGATGTTTGGATTTTCATCTTTCTTCAGCATGGAAGACAAAAAGATAAAATCTGTCCTATCCAGGCACCTGTGAGATAGGTCAGTCTTCCACTCCTGAACCACATATTGTGGAAAGCAGGCAGGGATAACAGGACTGTTGTGGATAACCTGGGGTTTAGCTGGGAAGAGTACAGAGGAAAAAACACCATCAAGAGTTTAGGAAGGAACTGAGTGAGTCAAAGGTGAGGACTGGGGAGTAGGGAAGGTCCTGCCTGACCGTGGTGGTTTGGCACATATGGGTAGGAAGCAGCATCAAGGAAGGGCATGGAGACACAGGTAAGACATGGACACAGGTGAAGTTTGGTGGCTGCAATTGTGGGTGGAGCAAGAAGGGGCTGTGGGAGAGGTCAGTGTCCTACATAAGAAAACAGGTTGTGTGGAACATTGTGAGAAAAATGCTTAGGGCTGAAACAAAGTTCAGAAGGGATGCAAGGAAGACAGACAAGAGGGTGGCAGGGACATGTCTGGAAAATTGAGCAAGAAAGGATGTTAGGGCTGGCCAAAGGAGAGAGGGATAGTGGGGAGCAAGGGAGGAATGATGAGAAACAGAAGCTGGTCTGATTTGCACAGTCCAGCTTTTTGATATTTGTAGGGCTGTGCCTGGTGTTGGAATTGCAGTCCGGTGCAGGAAACATCTCTAAGTGATGGGTATAGTGATGCTGCCCCTGTACACAGTCCCCTTCTGTTGCCAAGCTAAATGCCAAGTCATTTGAAACCACTAAATACTCATGGAGAAACTTAGTTCTTTTTCACGCTTTGTGTACTTTGTCAGATGGGTTTTTCAGATGGAGCTTTTGTTGTTGCACGAAGGAATAAATGCGTGCATTGTGGCCACAAAGATTAGTAGTTAGACCTGTTTATGCACACAGCCATCCAACCACTGTTATTTGCATCCATATAAACAGAAGCTATGTTAAGGTCTGGCTGAAAATCAAATCCATTGTGAGCTGCCTAGAAGGCTTCAGCAGATGGGAGCCATATAAATAAAATGTGGTGTCGTTATTAACTGGCCTAGCAGTTCAGCGCATTCCTAACAATGATTATTTGAAATGACATGATGACTGTTCTATCTTGAAGGGTGAGCTTATCTTATATACTGGATTGGGACATTTAAAAGGCAAATGCATAGTCCCTCATCTTCAGTGGCAACGATGCTTTGAATCCTATTGTTTCCTTCAATGTATGAAAAAGGGAACTGCTGCACAGGTTGGATTAACTTCAGTGCCAATTATATTAGCAAATTCATGTTACAACTCTGTAGAGCTGCTTTAATTTACCTCAGTCTTAGTTCAGCACTTAATCTCTCACTCCCAGGCCCAGTAAAAATAGACTGTAGCTTGCTATTTTGAGATAAAGATACAGCTAATTTCCAATAAAGGAAACTTTATTTGACAGTGATCTGTATGTCTCTTACAGCAACACTATGTCCTATGTCAGAAAAAAATAAAGACTTGCACACATAGCACACCAACATTTGGTTATGGAAAAAAATGAGCTGTACTAGACACATACCCTGAATGAACAGAAATGAAGAATTCAGACCCCTCTCCTCAGCATGACCCATGTTTCCTGGCTAGCACTGAAATCCCCCATTTGGAATTACCTCCAGGTTTTTCCCAGAGTCCCCTGTGGTGAGCAACCCTTTAAACTGGGGAGACATAAACACCGGTGCTTCCAAAACGGCTGGCTTTCACTTCTATCATGTCTGACAACTCCATCTCTTCCAGTTCAGTCCTTACATGTTTTCCCGAGGCTTTATGTTTCTTATTCATAAGATGGTTGTTGCTCTTCACTTTCCCCTCTCCATCCGATTTACAGGAATAAAAGCAGCTTTCCACATCTTTCCTAGGTTTTTAGCCCATCTTGTTGGCTGGGCATGGCTGTTCTCTGTGCTCCATTTCCATTTTTTACCAAGGGCAATACTTCCAAGCGCTTAAGAGATTGTGCTTCTGCCAGATGGCTGCTACCCAGCTCTACCATTTTAGCAGATGAATTTCCTTTCTAGAAGATTTCACAGTTCGCTTTTGTTGAAAGAATCTCCTTCTCAAAATACAGATCGAAAAATAGAGGTTTTGATGGTAACAGCAATGGCAGGCCGCAGAAGGAGGCCAGAGCGTTGTACTTGAGTTAGTCCTGCCTCTGGTTCTCAAAGGTAGTTTTTGCTATATCCAAAGGTGTGGCACTTCCAAATTTAAACAGAGGGCTTATTTTAATGGGTAAAGGCAGAAAACAACTGCGTAATATGGCTCAGTTCTCATGTGGAGACTATGAGGTAAATGATGGCAGCATGTGAGCTCCGGGTGAAAACACTGCTTGCCGGAGGTGGGGGAGGCGGGTGTAGTCTGAGGGAGCTCAGCCTCAGGGCTCATCTGCTTCAGCATCTTCCTCTGGAACGAGTATCAGACACATGCTAAAAATCTATCAGATCTTGAACCATTGCCCTATCAGTCTGGTACTGGTCTTCTTCACACAACCTTCTCTATATACTCTCATATTTTACCTGCTTTTCTCATAGAATTTAATGTATGAAGCTCAAATGCTAGCAGAAGGGGGAACTAGTGTGTAGGGATTTCAGGGTGGGACCTAAGATACCTTGGCCAAGCTGTGTACTGCTTAAATTGCCATATCCTTTAGCTAGCAGCTTGATTGGTTTCTATCTTTTTCTAACAGTGCCTCAGAAATATAACCAAAAAGACTAGTGCTTCACTGCTAATAAGAAAGCAGAGATGACTCACTACTACTAAAGGTGAGTTATGTAGAGTAATTACATTTTAGTGGATCTGTTTATGAGTTACTTTCCCAGACACAGAGATAGTAAAGCTCATCCTCACAGCCCTGCCTGCCATCTCCTCCCAGGCTGCGCAGCCCAGTCTTCCACGCTGTTAGTGCTGCCCCTGGCCTTGGCATGCGCATTGCATCGCACGTGTGTGCACATGCAAGCACACACACACACAGGCACACACCTGAAATACAAAGGTGACATATTTTTGATGACACTATTTTTATGATAATCTGTTTCAATGGTTAATTTACTTTAGGACACTGATTTATAACAAGTTTATAGATTCTTTTTACTATTCTTTGTTGAATTATAGAGGTGGCATGTGTGAAATGGAAGTACTTGGCCTATTGTTCTGCTTCTCACGCAACCAGTATAGTTCAGACAATAAAAAGATCTATAAAATTAATATATACAGAGAGAAAGAGACAGAGACAGAGAGAATATGTAATGCTCTAGAGTCTGATATAACATTTAACCCAGAGAGGTTTAAACCAGAGACTCAAAATGTACATGTGGAAATACCAAAAAGATCCTACCCTCTTCTGTGGAGAGAAATTACTTCTAAACATCCAGATTATCATCTACTTTATTTATAAAACCAATTTTCATGGTGTAATTTCTTGAATTACTTTTAGGCTAGGACCTTATTACTTTGGCAGCTTTTTGGAACTAGGCCATCTATCGCTGATAATTTGCTGGCCTGGGGTTTGTAGGTAGGCTTTATGGAGACAACTGCACTAAGATTTCAACTCCCAGTTTTTTCATACCATTACATTATATCATATTTAAATACATATGCATGTGAACGCACACACTATAATAGACATATATTTGTACATCTCTGAGTACACCCAATGTATCCTCACACATATTAAATATGATAATAGCATTTGCATCTTACCTGTGCTAAACTGCGTTTTCAGCGGGCAGTACTGCTAACTACATAGCTGCACTCAGTTCCCTATTCTATCTCCACTGAGACTGTTTCTGCTGTTTCAGACCTTTGAGAAGTGATGTATTTAAGGTCTGGTATCTCACACTATTTTAAGACTTACTGATTTTCCCTTCACATTTGTAATAAGTTAGTATTTGCCTCCAGCCCCAGGAGGCTAGTAGCTTTTCTTCTACGAGTAACTGTCTGGCTAGAGAACAGGGGAAATTTTACCTAGTTTTCCGTTAGAATTTCCTTTCACTTTTAACCTGCATGAAATGCCAATGAGATTAAAGCAGGTAAAAAACACACCCAAACCAGTAAGAGTCCCATGTTCCTTTGACCATTCGTTTGCTCTTGCACCCACAGCAGTAGCAGTGCTTTATTTCTCCCTTGGTTAGAGGTATACAAAGATAACTCTCCATCAAAGGTTTAACAAAACCTTGCAATGAAATATGAGCATGGCAATTAATCCATATCAAAATGGCAGAGTCACTTCTGAGCCGATGTATCTTCTCTGATATGGAGAACTCTCTCAGCTCTCCAATGACATATTTACAAGCAGTTGCTATTTTAAACTCTTCCCTTTTTCCAGTCTCTCCTCTCCAATTAGTTCTCTGTATGTTAAATTGGGTAAACAAATAGGTAGTGGGTAGATAATTGTGAAACTGGTTGATGCCTTTTTATCTCATGTGCATAAAGGACAGCAACCTTCTTTTAATAAACCTATTCATGTAGCACCCTTTCTTCTGCAGAGTATAAATGTATGGTAATATGAGGTCTGTCTTCTTGTCATAACACGTCATCACTTCTATTTGTACAAAATAGAATAAAAACACCAAATATAACCTTGCAGTCAAATGGAAAGAAAATTCCTGGTTCCTGCTGTCAGAGAGAAAAGGCAGAACAATGACTTGAATAGAATTGCAGTTTATCTTGTTAGGTGTTAAAGAAAACCGATTTATTTCATAAACTGGGAATCATTTAAAGGTTTCAACAGTTTTAATGAAGTTTAACAATTCTTTGTAATGTGGATATTGTGTTCTTCATTTGGCATATCCATCATCCTGTGCAACAGGAATCAGGATAGTCTGCCTAGAGAGCATTCTAGGCTCAAGGTTACAGACACTGACAGATGATGGAAGTGCTGATGTTCCTTTTCTTTTTAACAAACAATCTCCAGGACTTTTTTCCTCTCTTTTCTGCAAATATAAATAATAAACCTGTGAGATCTGGCAAAGACAAGCAATCGGAGGGAAAGATCAAATGACAAGAATTTGGCTTAGTGCCCTGCAAAGTACTGAAGAAGATTATTTAGTAATAAAAAGGGAAATACATAAATAATAACGTGTATCTCTTCTGATTACCAGGGTCTAATCCACTTGAGCTGTGCATCACTCAGAGATACAGACCAGAAGAGCCAAGTACGCCTCTTAGCACCGGCTCAAATCCTTATTACTATGCCCAGCTCTACAGACCTGTTGTGCAGACATATGTACATTCATTTTGGGGGTTGTTTTGTTTACTAACAGTGCTGCAAACATATTCACAATAGCTCATTGATGCAGACACCTTGAGCTAATGGTGGTGCATCAGAACTTCCTAAAACTATGTTAGTGCAAGTTAGTTCTTTATTTCCATCAGACATTGAATTTCAAAGGCTTGTAGTAGTTATGCCATACATTACGCACATAAGCAAGGCAATATGCAGGTATGGAAAGCTTTGACAGAGGGTAAATGTCTGCAGGTAGGATCAGATTGCGACAAAACAGGCTTATATTGGCTTTGCCTGGTTCAGTTAGTTTTATTTGTAAACATCTATCAATAGAACAGTTACGGCTGGCTTTCTGAATGCGTTGTGTCCCATCCATTCAAAATAAATTTCTTATGTTTTTATTTTAGAAGCTCCTGTTTTTCAGGATGCAAAAGGAAGAGATGCACTTATATCACTGAAGGATACACTTTACTGCTTTCTTTTTCTTTTTTTCCCCTGACTCTGGACCTAGTGTCAGCAATTGCTTTCTTTTAGTTAATTCATATCAAATGACTATCTCTTGGTATGGCTTGTTAGTGCCTGTCAGCTGATAGTCAGAGGATATAGAACCGATTAGTTAAATGCCCCATCCAGTGATTAGGTTTGCTGACCTTGTATCAGGACATTATCACACAGCTATTCAGTGGTGCAAATGGCTGGAAGCTGGGCAGGATCACTCAATTATCAGGGGGCCAGAAGAGCCCTACTACTTCCCTGCCCTGGTCCCATAATAAGTGACATTAAAGGCCTTCCAGGTTGGAAGGGACAGACTTTGGACCTTCTGTGTCCCAGCTGGTGAGGAGGTTGACTCCTGTAAGAAAAACTTTCAGGAGCGTTCAGGCTGTAGCAGGTATGTCTCTAGCCACAGTGAGGACCTCAAGAGTTACAGGGGCAATTATAGTCTCTGTGTAGGGTGAGTACTTTGGCATCTGGATTGTTTGGATGTCTGCTGAACCCACCCACCACAGGATCTAAAATTTAAACAGTGACTTGAATCAGCTATTGGAAGGATCCATCAGGGCAGATGCAGAGACTCACTGTCAGCTGAGAACTTTAAACCAAGGTGAGTCTTTCCAAATGGCATGTCCTAATGTCTTCTCTCTCATTTTTCTACTTTTCTTGCTACTGGAAGTGGTGCAAACTGTTCTTTTCCCCTCTATACCAAAAGTTTCTGCCTATGCTGTAGTAGGAAAATGACCAAAGAGGAACAGTTTCCCTCTGTTAAGGAAAAGTGATTGAAAATATCTGTCAGGACTGAAGAGCACTTATCTGAGTCCCTTTTCAGCCAGTTCATCTTGTAAAGATCTTGCTTTGCACAGAAGCAGACAAATCCTCATCAATCGTCCTCTACAAAGGAACATGCAAAGGCTATGTTTTTTTCTACTTTGCTTCTGGCATCTGCCCTTTGTTGTCTTTGATGGGGTGTCCAAGGTACGTGCCTATCCCACCTGAGCCTTAACCAGCCATGATAAGATCTGCTGGAAGTCTTCCCTCTAGCAAGGTCAGGGGGAGCCATGATCAGCTTATTTCATCTGGAGTCTGTCAGGTGGATGATGAGTAATTGTACTATGAAAATGAACACAGTGAGCTCATCACTGTCCACTCATACAGAAAGCTGCATACTGTTCAAATGTATCCAAATTATATCAGAAACTTCCTGTTCTCACCTACTGGAACTTCTCTTTCCAATATCAGATAAAAATGCCTTTCAGGGTGGAGGAATTGGGAAGCTGTACCCACAGCATGTTTCTTCCACACAGACAAACTTTGCAGATGAAATTCATGCTGATAGTTTGAAATTTCTCCACACTTCTGCATAGATTTCTTTGCAGGAGCCTTTTGACAACAACTTTGGGTCTGTAAGGGGCAAGTAACATGAAACATGTCTCTAATGAGCAATAATTACAGGTTTAAATAGTTGGCACAATCAGTGTTCAGTGATTTCATTATTAGATGGCACCGTAATTTATGCTAATCCTGATAACGGTTCCGGATGAGAGAGGTCCAGACATAGGCGATTGCACTGCAATTATTTACACCCTGTATTTCTGAAACAATAGATATGGTAATTTGGAAATCAGATGACTGTGATTTCATTTATTCTGGTAGGAAACACATGTAACAAGTTGTATCAACAACTATAAAATTAAATAGGGTTATTTGACTTCCAATTCTAGGTTTATTCCTTGTTAGCTTTCTCTGCCCTAAAAGATCCATGAATTCAGGGAAGTGACAAGGGGGGAAGGAAGCTCTTTGTTACTGGAGACCTGGATTTTTTTTTTCTCTCCTTCCATCAGCTTCTTTCTGGCTACAGGTTCTCAGCCCAACTAGAAGCGGGGAGCGGATCTGATGAGTCTGCTTTCATCTAGCTATCAGCTCTGCAACTACTGCAAAAAAAACCCTCAGAGGGTTCTACCTCTCTCAACCTTCCCCAATCACAGCGCTAAATTGTGAATTTTCAAATATAAACCTACTTGCTGCATGAGTGGGAGGGCATCACAGCCAACCCTGTTCAAGGAGGAAGTTGTGGCAGGCTACAATGTGTGGGTGGAAAGCGTAAAGCAGGCCCTGATGGAAATGGTATGTGCTTCCTTGTGACTTTCAGCCACAGACTTGCATTGGGTGAGCTGCATATTCCTATCTGGAGGTGATACTTGTGACAGGATGTGTACCTGACTGGAAAGTTGCATCTCTACTTCCAAATGTAGATAGGGAAACACAACTGAGCGCTTAAATAGCCAAGCAATCAGTAGCATCTTAGCTGATGAAATATATGAACAAATGACGGGCAGTCTCCAGAACCAAAGTGCCAGGGATCATCTCCATAATCTTCTCCAGATGTCTTTCCTCTTGCAAGCTGCTGCCAGTTGGAGCTGCTTCCCTATTCTTCATACTAACTCTGACTGTGGGGTCACTGTTCCTAGAGGTCCATGTGGTTTAGAGGGGACAAGCAGTGGAGGCTGAAGTGTTTTCAGTATGCAGAAGACTGGGGAAGCCTTTAGCAGGAGAACGTGAACTCCAGTCCCAGCTTCATTCCTGGGCACCTCAGTCATGCCAGACAAATCAATTAGATTGTTCATGTGTTTAAAGTTAAGCCCATCCTACGTGCTTTGCTGGACTGGAAGATCAGGTCTTTGGTGTGACTAAGTGGGATAATAGTCTGCTGATTGTTCCAGGAACTTCTAACAATCAGGGCTCTAGTCACTCTGCCAAAATATAATTCACTGTAATTAGGACAATGAATATTGTCAAACTCCCATTCACTTCACCTCTCATCCATTTCTCTGCTGGTGAACTTGTAGTGTCTTTCATAAATAGACATACTAAGTTTGAAAACTGTTACTGCTATTACTGGGGATAGATGTGCATATTCTAGGAAGGGTGTGTTGTGCTTTTTTTTTTTTTTAAACAAAGAAAGGGGGAAAAAAAAAGCACAAGTCTGGACATTGAAGACCAAGGTGTATATGTTTCCTTTCTTTGATTGATGGGACTCTCCTACAGTATCTTCACTGGAGGGGGTAAAAGGAGGTACGCAAGTTCCTTTTCCTAGAGAAGTCTGCATATATGAATGCTGGCATCTGAGAAATTTACTTCCAGAGTTGCACAGAAATGAGCAGAACTCTTGAGAAACTCCACCAGCTGCTAAGGTGGCACTTAGATACCTGAATTCCCTTGTGGATCTAGCTCTGATTTTCTCTATCCAAATTCCTTGTCTTTCCTACGTCACAAGATTGTCTGAGAATAACAATATTGAAAAAAATGGTGAGGCAGATAGGTTTGATGGGTACCGTAGCTATTCACAAAGGGGAAGCAATGAGTGCTGAGGCGCTCATCAGCTTGTGGGATTTGTATCCTAACACATCCTTGCACATCTCTGCCACCAAGCCTTTGTTTTTATGATGTGTTAGAAGAAGGACTGGGGTAGCCCCTCTTCTAGTGATGGGAGGTGCGTCATGCCACGAGCACTGGGATTGCAGTGCTGGAGTATCGGGGGTCTCTGGAGGTAGCTTCACCAGCCACTCCACAGTAGCGGGGCTGCTGTGTGTTGTCGTCTGCCTGTCAACCGTGCTGCACTTGCCTTCTCTTACGCAGATGCAGTGCTGTTTGGGCCTCCTGGCTCTGCCTTCCCCATCCTCCTCAGGCAAGGAGATGCTGGATTTAAGAGGCATGATATCCTGGGGAGCTCCTGGAGAATGGAGATTTGGCTTTGTAAAGGTAGATCCTCTGTGTGACTGCCAGGGGAGGTCCTCCCAGCAGAAAAGATGCAAAATAACTACTGAACAAGCTAGGGAAATGAATACATTTGACAGTGGACTGCCACGGAGGCTTGAAAATCCTATTCAGAGGCTTTGGTAAACCTTGTTATCTGAACTGCCCAAGGTGTCTGAGTGGAGACAACCTGCAAGAGAGGCTCTCACTGTGGTTTTGGTACTTCCTGCATTCAGCATAGCTAAACTTTCTGAGAACCGTCATTCTTTGTGGTATCTCGCAGTTGCCATTTCTGATCATAGCCTCACCTGGAAGGATACAAACAGAGAAACTACAAAACAAAATAAAAGGTGAAACTAGAAAAACCTCTTACACCAGCTTTTTAGATCTGCCAAATTTATTCTTCTGAGGTTTTGGGCAGGTGAAGTTCCAGGTAAATTCCCTCTTTGTATAAAGAAATTTATCTATACATTTAGTAGAAATATAAATAGCTGGAAGAAGAAGAAACCTGACTCTGAATGTTGTACAGTGTGTTGTCATTGTTAGGATGGTAGCTGTCAAAAGCAGACTTCAATGTAATCAGCTTGTCTTTGGCTTCATATACAACCTATTAATATACTAGCTTTCCTTATGCAGCATCTCACTGTGTTTGGAAAAGGAACACTTCAGTGTCTTGATCTCTTCCAGGAAAATTGCTTCATTTAGAGGCTTATTTTATAAATAGAGAAGTTAATTCCACAGAACTGCATCTTAACTTCATAGGAAAGTATTCTGTGTTTATCTTCTGAAACCAGTGGACATAAAACACTCCCTGTCGGAAACCTACAGCATGCAACTTTGAGTAAAGGGCTTGCTTTCGTCATGGTTAAGATAAACAAAGGTCTAACTGGAGGAAACATCTCTTCTGGATGGAGCTCATTTTGGAGCTGTTTTCTGTGGAAGTTATGAATTGCTTTGGTGCTTTGTAATATAAACAATCTTTCAAAACGCTGATGTTGAGCTATTGGTATTTAAGATCCTCTCATTAATCATCTTGGGTAGTTACAAAGTTATCTAAGTTCATGGACTGGCTTCCTAAGGTAGACAATAATGTAAATAGCAGAGAAGAAATAACATCTGAAAGTATAGCTTTAGTGAACCTTTGAATGTAAGTGCAGACTGATCTGAAAGGACTAGGTATGTCATATAAAAAGGTTTCATAATGTTGGAGAAATGAGCTAGTCAAAGTCAGGTGTACAGTGCAGGGAATAGAAAGTAAATGGTGAGAAGGCAAGCAGTGATGAGTGTCATATGCAGAAAGGCCAGTGGTAGGTTATTTTATTTTTGTATGCATTTGAAGAACTAGGATGAAAAACTGGACTAGGGTGGCCTCTTGCAGCTGTGAGTAAGGAGCTGAAAAGCAAACCATTTTCTTAGGAAGAAAAGGTACAAATCTGACCCTCACTGTCTCTGTGATTTATGTGAACTCTTTCCTGAAAGAGAGCTGCATACAAAAAAGTGGCAGAAGGAGATCTAAGCTTGCTCAGACTGAAGGAGGTAAGGCAGCTGCCAAGGTTAGAAAGAAGAGCTGATCTCACCCCACAGGGAAGCACAGGAGATATTCAAGAAGCTATAGAAGCACTTACAGACATGGGGAGGAGGAGTCACTTTTTATTATTCACCTTTGTCCTCCTTGTCACAAAGATACCAAAGCTAGCATGTTCTCAAAGCATAGTGATTAAGTTTTCAAACTGCCTCACCTTTGTTTGGTATGAGTGCAAACAGCTGTGAAAGATCAACCAAGAAATTGGGTGTAGAAGTGGATTTTTAGGGGTGTTACAGAACTTGTGGGGAGGAGACAAAATGAGGATTGCATTAAGAACAGCATAAGTTGTTTGTTTTCTACCTTTGAAGTTGTGTCTGAATGCCTGTGCAATCCAGGAAGTTAGTAATATTGTGCAATAATCTAATTTAAAAGGTTTCCTCAAAGATAAAATAATGTAGGTTCCCAAGAATAGTGCCTTCAGAAATGAATGGAATTCAGCTGAAGCTAAAGGCTTGCTCAAGTCACTGAAGCAGTGTTGTGTGTTGCATCTCTGGCTGTTCTGTGTGATTGAGGGAACAAAACACCCCCACGCTTTGCTGTCACAGTATTGGAAGTGATTCACGAAAATGCATGATATGAACATTTAAATGACTTCTCAGGTGTCAGTCATCAAAACTGCGTATTTACACTTTTCAAGGGTGGCTTTCTATGTTAAAAAGAGAAGGAAGACAAAGAATGGTTTACTTGAGTACCTTCTAAAATGGCTGTAGTGGGAGGAAAAATGCAAAAAGAAATGTTTTGTCACCATATTTCCTGATTATTTTCCAGAGAAGCTCCATTATTTATGAAAGGGCATCTTTCTCTCCAATGTCCAATTAAGATGTATATTCACATCAGCATCTGGCCTGCTCCTGAGATGAGAAGAAATGTAGTTGGCTTTCTCCTCCTGATACCTTGGAGGCAGCCTTAGGGCTGGTTTGATTCATCCCTGTTGGTCCCCTGGGACTCAGATGCTGGGTTTGGCACTGGAAGCCTATTGAAAGTATGATTTAAGGAAGGTGTGGTAAAAAGCCTTTGCAATACATAGGTTTGTTTCTGATCTCACTTAACCTGGCACTGCTTCAGTGTAGCTCCATTGACATCAGCTGCTGTTTTTTTTCTGATTTACAACAATTTATGCAAGCGCAGATTTGAGCCTTATGTTCAAATCATTTTGTTACACAAATTTGTTTAGTTGAAATGGAGATGAACTACTGAAGAAAATGACTATTTGGACCTTTCTGTGAACAGTATTTCCAGGACATGAAACTGAATCAAAAGTTAGAAATTCAGAGCAAGACTTTTTTTCTTCTGTGGACTTGAAAAAGCTTACCAAGTGGTGGAACTTGTTTGTTTAGTGGGGTCCCCCCCAACACTTTGCAGTATTGCATGTTGTAGCTTTCTTATTTCCTTGACTGAAGGCAACTCTGCAGATTTTGGCTTCTTTAAACTGGACTCTTATTGCCATTGTAACCTTGCTTAGACTGCAAACTCTCTGAGTAAGGAGTGTGTGTTTCTTTTTGTTTTGTTTTAAATTGTGTCCTCAATGTCTACCACAACAGGATGCTTCTGCCTGACTGGGGCATCTGGATGCTACCGCAATACAAATAATAATAATAATAAATAGTAGGAAAAACAACGCTTATTTACCCACCATTGCTACCTGAAGGAATATTTAGAATATATGGCAAGGATATATCAAATCCTAGCCTTGAGCAACTCCAAGAGACCGTTTTTTGGGGTGAGAAGTCTTGCACAGTACATTGTGAAGGCTAATGCATGAGACACCTGCCAGAGAGGAGGAAATGAAAAAAAATTTGCTGGAGAAGGAGATGACATGTTTATGAATATTGTGTAAACAAAAAAGAATGTGGTATAGAACTAGAATAAGTAAATACAATACTGTATCTGCAGATGTCATACAAATAAAAGTTAATAATATATATATTTTTGAAACTTTAAAAGAAGTTGTCTCTAACACATGCTGAATTTACCTAAGGCACTTCTGAAAACTCCGTTTAGTCTGACCAATGGAACAGTTAATCCTTACTCAGTTCCTTACATATAATTTATATATTTTTATATACATATATATACACACACACATATATATATACACATACACACGCCTAAGTGTGTATCAGCCTTCTATTTCCTCTATCACTGATAAAATTAATGCATTTAAAAACTGGGTTCCCATACGGTTCCGATTAGGAGATTTGATCTGTTTTGATATCATGCTTTTTTCCCCAGAGTGTATTTTTGAGTCCAGAAAGGCCCATAAATTACCTCTTCCTAAATAATGCTTATTTAGCAACAAAGAAAATAGAGCAAGCCTAATTGTTTAAATAGTGAGTGTCCGTGTCTGTGAGTTTGCCAAAGGAAGAGAGACAAAAGAAGCATAAGGATCTGCAATCTGATACATGCCTTTGGGCAACTCTTATGAGTTTAATTGCTTGGTTTTCAGACTGTCTTGATTTTCATCTTACCATTTTCAGACATTTAAGTAGGTGAAAATTGTTCTGTTTGCTCATAGTGAAGTGCATGTACTAGTTGTGCTAGCTATATTCATCACAGGGAAGTGGAAAGCATCTGGAAATAACAATTATTCATGCACCTAGCCCCTGCCTGACTTTCTAAAACAGGTCCTGGAGCTGGTATGATACAGTAGAGGACTCTGCCTCTCCTGCCATCGGAGACAGCTGACAGGGATATTGCCCTTCCATGCTAAGCATACCTCTTCAGCTCATCCTTAGCCTTTTGGTGCCATGTAAGCCTTATTTGTTTCCTGCATCATGGACCACGTCCACATCATCCAGGCAGCTTCTTGGAGGACCTTCTCCAGGCCTTGCCCTCTGTGCTGGTCTGTCCCCATGCATGGGCAGTGAAGGGAGGGAGGACCACTGATGTGCTGGATGAGGCAGGTCAGAAATGGAGAATGAGGGGACTGCTGCCGTGAGATGTGCTTTGCCTGTGTGCCAAGCGAACCTCCAGACTCTGCCCAGTGCGGCAGGGCCACAGGCTGTCCTCGCACTCAAGACTGCTGAGAGCTTTCACAGTGCCACCAGAAACTGAGTTGAGGGTAACACAGTGCAGAAGGGTGTAATCATGGGCCTGAGGCTGATGTTAAGCTAAACTCTATCAGTATAGATGTTATGCTGGAACCAAATATCAAGTGAGGTTGGATGTAGTTGCCCTGTTGATAGGGAAATAAGAGGGGACATGAGGGGACGTGAGGAACGGGGGTGCAGCCAAGGGGAGTGCAGGCTCTTTCCACGTAATGTGCTAGCTGTCATACCCTCTTTACCTCACTAAACCTGCCTCTAAAATTCCTCCAGGAAAATGCTCGTACCAGGGCTCCCTGTCAGGTCTTTCAAGCAGTCTGTCACATTCCAGCTCTAGTGAGTTCTAAGAGCGACTCAGTTATTTAATTCCTGCCCCCACTGGCATGTGGAACTTTCGTGCAGTAATTTAATACATAAACAGATATTAGGTATACTTCTGTATTACTGAAAGGTCCATGACTGATCCTTCTGGAAAGTGGTATATTTTGTCCATAGTGTGAACAGAATACAAACTTCTCTCTGCTTTCTCTGCAGGGATGCCTGAGACCTTGCTTCAGAAATCCTGGCAAACGCAGTCCTTTAGACAATTCAGTCATCAGCCTGTTGTGAAGTTTCCATCAAGAGAGACAGAGTTTGCTAACTGAGATTGTCAGGTGTGTCTTTTGGTCATTGCCTTTATAACAGCCCAAGAGTGACTGAGTTGGTACTGAGTCTTTTGCCACCTCCCACTTCATACCTTGGAGAATAGCTTAGACATGCTTTTCTTTAAATATGTGTTTATCTTCATCATGTAGAAGCAGGAAGTTTCTTAAAGATTGGTCTTGTGTTATTGCATGGAAGTTGAGTTTGTAAATGTTTCGGCAGACATTTATCTCCTTTGATGCTTTGTTGGTGGGTGTTGTGAAGTTGGCCTACAGTTGCTATTTGTGAAGCTTGGAGAAGGAAATCATGTTCCTCAGGAAGGGTGAGAATGAAATCAGATTAGGTGTGGCTCCAGGTGAATTGAACAGCTTTCAGTAAGGGAAACACTAGTATAAAACACTCATCTAGATTTAGAAAGTCCAGGCCCATAGAAAAAGGAGTGGCATCATCAGAGTGTTTTATCTCAGTTCTGTATAGGTACACAGTGAGCTTTTATACAAGGTATTGCCTTTGTCTATCACTTGCTTGCTGGCTATCTTGGACGCGGTTTATAAACGTAAATATGCCAAAGGGCTAAATCCTTTAGTAGCAGAAGGGATAGTATAGTTCAGTGTTATACCTATTTTTGATGTAATCAGAAATTGTATTAAGTGGTATAAAAGCCAATTTATGACATCTATCAGTATTCAGAATGTATTTTGGTTGTTTTCCCCACTCCCTCAAGGTTGTGCCTGGAGATCTCACCAGTCAGCATTTTGGCAGTATGTGAAAACCAAAAGGCCAAAGGGCAAGTCTTTGACTAGAGATACTACCCATCTCAAGTGGACAGAAACATATTTCATAATTGTCAAAATGGATGCCTTGCAAAATTAGGGATCCTAAAAGACTGTCTGGTCAAGCGATGGGATGATCTTTTTCAAAAGACCAAGTTCCGCTTGCATAGTTCCTTTGGTATATAAACTGCAGTGGGAAGTTTGAAATAGACCCTTTTGCCCTGCGATTAAGTATAGCTGCTATAATGAAGTGGAAAAGAGTACAGATAGCAGCTGCCATCTGTATGGCTAAATGGTAGTAGATTATGGCCTGAAGTTGTTCTTTTCTTTTTAAAGTTTGCCATTTTTGTCTTCCACCTGTGTCCTGTGCAAGTCTGACTCTCAGAACACCTCAGAACATGAGCCGTCCCTGCAGCGTTCCCGAGACACGGGGACCTAGGCCCCTCTTCCTTCCTTCTTTGCTCTAGGAATGTGACAAGAATTGCAGATTATTTCTTGCTTCAATACTTGTATTTTGGCCTTTTTGAAAGAAATAAGATGTGATATTAGAGTTCAGTTGCTGAAAATGGTTAATTATTTTCCATCTAAAGGTTAAATTGAAGTGAACATCCGTATTTCCCAAGAGCATGGGATAATTTGGTCAATGGCCAGAGGGTCTGGCTAATAACTGAGCTCATGGTAAACAGAAGTAAACTCTTCTAAGATGCTTTAGAGCTACAGAAGCTATTAAGCCAAAATTCGTTAGGTGTTTCTGCTGGATCGTCAAATCCCTCTGAACTGAAAACCGTCTCCTGAGGCCCATGAGAAGAAAGGCCCGTATTTACTGTATGGCTCTGATACGGTATCTCAGGAAATGGAAAGTATGAGTATTGTGTTCATTGTTACAATAGGAAAAAGTGAAAATATTCAGACAAAGCATCAAAAAAACCCAGAGGAGAAACTTGGTCTCAGGCATGGGGTTTCAGGAGTTAGTCACTGATGATAATTAATTCTTTAGCATATCAAACTGAATACTCAGCAATTGCTGGTTGTGAGCAATGCTGAATTTTCAAATAGTGCTGGAGATGCATCTGAGACCAACACTTCCTTCGATGAAAAGCCTCAGCTTCCTATGAATGTTGGGGGAAAAAAACAAATATTTGGTTTCAGTAGCTTTAGCATACTTTCTTCTGTGTGGGCCAGATGAAGTCCCAGGTCCCTGAGCTGTAATTTGCTGGCAGCAACACCTTGATGTTTCTTCAGAAGAGGTGAGGAAGTGTCTGCCTAAAGCTCAGTTTTGTTCCTGGCAGGCATCAATGCAAGTCTTTTTCAGTATTTAACTTTCTTTCACAAACTATGGACTGAATTTTCATCCTACTGAAATAAATCAGGTCTATATATGGCCTCATAAAAAAGGCTGCAGGAATTTTTGGTTCTTGGCACAAAGCCATGCAAAAGATGCCTGAATCTAAGTTTTAGTTTAACTACTCCGATTCCAGAGTCCTTACCCAAGACTCCACTTTTTTTTTTTTTTTTTTTTTTTTTTTTTTTTGCTATTGGCCCAAAGCCTATCATTTAGATTTCAAAGATATGATCTGTTGCCAGGCTCCTCTATTTATCTTTCACTCTTTTATTTCCTTCAGCTACGTGGCAAGCATCTCATTACAAATGCCACTGAAAGGTGGGAATTTGACTTTTGTCCTGGGCATTTCTCAGGAAGAATATGCTGAAAATATTTTATGAAGCATCTAATGCCTGCATTAACCCATGCTGTGTGCTGTAGTTCACTCACTGCAAAAGCCCCACCTCTTCACCGAACTGAAATTCACATTTTTTAAATACATGGTTTGGTGCTTTGGTATTAGCACTTTCTTGCTTATTTTCTTCTGTTCCTGGTTACAGTGGCCATTGCCAAACAGGCCTGCAAAACAAACAAACAAAAATCTTCAGGCCAAAGTCTACCAAAAACAATTATTCATTTTACCATGCAAGTCCTCCGTTTCCTAAGGGTACAGTTTGCTTGGCTTCTGTTCTAAGGTTGTTTTCTGTTAACCCCTATCCAATCGAGTGAGGAACAGAGAGAGCACTAACATCAGACCTGGCTGTTAGCTGGACTATTTGTGTTCTTAGTTATAACTGTAATTCTCTGGGTTACTTTGGATATCTCTAGCATGCCACAGATTGTATCGGTTAGGACACCCAAATACCAACTGTAATGAAGCCCAAATCTAATATACTCTAGGAAATATATTGAATTACATTTATCTAAGATTGCATCCTTCAGTTCCATACTGTTATCTCCTTGGATTTTGAGATAACTAACCTCCTACTCTTTCTCTAAATATGTCTTGATTTAGTGATACTTTTTTTTAGGCTCATTTGTTTTGTGAACTTTTTTCCTGCCCATTTTCTAAATATACTTATGTTTCCCAGTTCCTTTTAAGATAATATTCTAAAATATGCATACATTTTTTAATTAACTGATGTCTTGTGGAGTTTTATTCCTGTCACTATTGATTACACCAACACGAGCTCCTATGTATGTGCATCTGTCCCTATCTTTCCAAGTTTGCTGCAATTATTCTGCGTGATTCATGCTGTAAATCAGCACCTACATCTTAGGTCTGAGAGACAGGGGTGTCATTAGGAGAGAGAATTCAAGCCTACAGCCCAAAATGATGTAAGAATTTCCAGAAAGTTGTTGGAAATGATACTAGAATTGAGCTGTCTATAATTTTTCTTTCTCAAGATATTGACATTAATATTAAAAAATGAATACTGTTTTGATTAAGGATACATTGGCACTAATGCAGATAAATAAGCTATTTGATGGTGGAATGTGGACTACTACTCAGTTGACTTTACAAGTTGCAATGTCTTGTTTACATTTGTTGGAATATTTTTAACATAGACTTAGAATACAGTATAATCTTCCCATTGTAGCTTTGACATTGTGAAATTTCAGAATTTCTCTGCGTGATATATGTTTCCACAGGCAGAGACGAGGTATTTTTTTTATGTCAGCCTCCCTTTATTTTTAGGTGATGAGACAGCAGAAGTAGTAGTAATGTGTGGAAGAAGGCCAGGTGAAAATAATCACTTAGAATCATGATTAAGTACATCAGTTCTAAGCAGAAGCTAAATGTGGCATTTGGGAGTAAACTGCTCACTTAACACTCTAGTAAAGCATAAGGAACCTACTGAGAAAAGGATGTGTTTTGAAACCACCCCCTCCTCCTCCCTGGCTCTTATGGAGTTACACCAAACATCGGCTTCAGAAAATGCATCTTAACCTGATGTCAGTGCCTGTTTTTTGGTCTCCTAGCCAATTTAGAAACATATTGCATCCAGGTACCCCAAGGCTTTTAGCTAAGCTGGGAACTTCTATGATTTGAATTTATCTACCCTTTTCTCCCCCTCAGGGGAAAGGCTTTTTCCTTGGAAGGGAAAACAATCCCCAAGCATAGAGGAGCTGGCCAGGCAGAGAAATTGTCACACCTCTGTGCAGAAATCTTCAAAGGTTGACTGTATTAAAAAATACTGGGCTCCATGTTTAGACATTTCTTAACCTTAATTCTAGGGAGTAAAATGGTGCTGGTGGTGGTGGGATTCTCTGCTTCCCCAAACCTACGGTGCTGGCGTGATCACCTCTTCGTGATTTCTAACCAGTGAAAGTTCTTCTGTTAGCTCAGCCTGTTCTCAACAGGGTGGACCATGATTTGTTTTGTTGCAGTCTGAAGTTATCCAACTCATAATTTTTCCTACACTTGTAGTCTTCTGAGCCTTTACACTGGCATTCATTCTTTTACTATTTTTGCCTAATTAAATCAGACCTATTCAAACTCTGAGATAGAGCAAAGGTCAAAAAATGTCAGATCTCCTTAACAACCTCCATTAAGTCTTGTTAAACTGAAAGTGCTCTTGCTACCAGTCCAGAAACAGCACCCTTGACTACATTAATTGATTTGACCTCCAGGTAGCTAAATTCTACCAAGAACTCCTCTGAGCAGAAGGAGAAAGAAGGGGGATAAAAGAGCTCAACAGAAACTCTGCTTCTCAACCTGAGGCCTGGTACAGCACTGGAAAAGGAATAGTTATTTTATTGCACTACAGAGACTTGAACATACAGGCAGACAGAAACCAAGCCCTCCAAATTTACTGGCTTTTCCATATGTTTTATTCTTAAGCTGGAAAGAGAGAGAGAAGAGCACTCTCTGTTGTGTTTGGGGAAAGGTCAATGTATCAGCTATATTGCTTGCCTTTTTACAGTTGTACGTTGTATGTGTGCAGTGATTTGATATTGTATGAAGGAAGCCAAGCTGTTGGGACTTAAAAGGCAACTAGTATGCTGTGCAATGAGAATTTCTTTAAGTTTAACTAGCACAGGCTGGTCTGTGTGTGGGGAAAATAGCAAGTTAGGCAAACTGAAGGGTCCTGCAAATCCATTTGATACAGATGCTATTCTGAAATGTCTAAGATTTGGGATTAAAGTTGCTTTAGACTCATGTAGTGCAGGAGAGAAGGAGGGATCCTGAGTCTGGAAGCGATTGCTGGGCTTGTAGAGGACACAGGAGAAAATCAACAGAGGTTTTCTGATGGATGAAATTTAAGGATGTGCTTCAGTCAAAGAGGTAGATAACTAGAAGGAGAAAACCTGATTCTCTTCCCATCACTTCCTCTTATTTTCTGAAGTCTTATTTAGTCAGTCAGGAGGAAGTAGCCTTTACCCGACCTGCTCTGTGACCAGGAGCATTTCCCCATTACTGGATGTCTCCAGAAAGTGCAGAAGAGGCAGCAGGGTCAGAACAGGTCTCAGAAATCAAACCAGACTGTTATTGCTGTATAAGTTTGAGCAGAGACTGGGTTTCTGTCCCAGGGCTGGCCAGCAGCTGGATGAAGTGAGTGCCCAGGGAAATCCAAGCTCCTTTGCGAACACATGAGCCCGTTCTGTTTGCAAAACACAGCAGTAATGAACTCATTTTTGTTTTTGCCTAAATGTTAATAAGAGTGACGAGAACATAGAAATGGCATGAGCAACACTGTGCTTGGCAAGCTTTAGTCTAAATAAAGTCACTGATGAAAGGAGTCTACAGAATGAAGATCAAACACAGGTTATGGATTGAAGCTGATAAGAAGTTTAGAAGTAAGGAAGTCCAGGATGTTATTTTGATCCTGTAGGGACAGAGAAGTAAAATGTATGTACCTGTCTACCCCAGGGGACAGCTCAGGTTTTGTGGGCAAGTTTCATCCCAAAAGAGCCAGGCCTGCTCATATGCTTTGCCAAAAAATATATATATATTTAAGGTGTTATGAATCTGGGCATAAATAAGCATAGGGCCGTATGATCAAAAAATTTTTCAAGTTCAGTCATTGAACTGAAAAAAAATTTGGTTTGATTGCATGTGAAGATCTGCTGTAGTTTTGGTAAAAATGAAGAAAAAATTGCCTTAGCTCAACCAACAGTTTTTCTCTGACTCATAAGAAAATGTCTCAATATCTTTTTATTTAATATCTTTTTGTAATATTTGTTTAAATGAAGTACAAATCAATATAAATTTTTGCATTATGTCAAACTTTTCAGTTAAAAATCCTACTGAATAAAATCTGGGATTAAGAATAGATCTGGATTTCAAAGCTGAAATCTTTTTCTTGAGTTCAGTTACCAGTAACTTTCATGGAGTTAGAATTTTATTTCATGGACACAAAAAATGAAAAACCTGAACTTAGCTCATTCAAGTTTTAGAAGGCAGAGGAATACACTTTTCTAAAAACACAAAGTTATTTTTCAGATCTTTTAGTGCTGTGTTGCATGATCAGGCAATAATTTTTCTAGGATTCACAAAAGACTAGCAGGAATGGCAAAAAAGTTAGTAGTGAATCAGGAAGTAGAGTGATGAATTCTGAAGTCTTGTGGTGCTTGTATTACCACCCTCCTTGGTGTTTCTACTAGATGGCAGTTGGCTGGAAGAATACCTGGGAATGTGCTAAATTAGGATTGTGCTACCAAGATACTGAAATCCTTTTCCACTTGAAGTATTAACAACAGAGAAAGGAAAGACAAAGCATCTAAGGAAATCATTTTTCAACCCAATCAACCAGTGAGCTGTGAGAATGACTGGAGTAAAATAAAAACTTTTTTTTTTGACAGAAAAGAGAAGATTGGTTATGTATAGAAGTAAATCATCTGCCTAGAACTTGAGTATATGGTGAGAATCAGCTATGTGGAAAGCAATATTCCCTGTATGACCTTTGGATCATTGTAGCTAAAGGTTTAGCAGTTAAAATGACTACCTTGGATGAAAATGGCAAACCTAGCATGCATCTCCGAAAATATATGTGTTTAAAAATACCTTTCTGAGCACTTGGTTAGAGGGATATTTGTAAGGAAGAGGAAACCAGCTTGATAAAATGAGAAATGAAGCTGCCTCATCCAAGCATGTAAAATAGCTGTTGCCATTCAATACGGCTGAAAGGTTTTTTTCTGCAGCTAATGGAAAATGCAGTTTTTAGGGTGTCACTAATTTTGACAGAAACTTCAGTGTCTTTGGTTAAAATTCTCATGCTTAAATGTGATGTGCTTAAATGTTCTTTCACAGTCTCTTACTGCCTTAAGTGTTGCATCCAAAATTACTCGCCCTTGGTGTCTTGGTGCTAAGACTGTATACTTGTTCAAAGCTTGCCTGTGGTTAACCTAGTTTCTGTCTTGACTTTAAACAATCCCCACATGTGGTCTAGTCTTTTCATCATATCCAGCTCCTTGAAAAAGTCATCCTTGTTATCAGACGCTAGATTTTTTTTTAATAGCATTTCTTTTTTCTGTTTGTCTTTTCCTCTTGCATTATATGTAACATTCCCTTATATTTGATCAGGAATGGAATTATAGGCTCTCTGAGGTAGTGACTGCCTAAGGCTTAAGTTTGCACATCACTTCCATCCTTGTGTGTAAGGGCCCACTGAAATCAATGAAAAGTTAGGTTTTTCAGTAGACTTAGGAGCCTTAATGCTTTTAATTTGGCCCCAAGTGTTTGCTCATCACGAAGAACAACAGAATCCAGATACTTATTATAACATGGCAAAATATGAATGGTATTGCAGGCCCTGCATTGTGTTGAATCATCACAGACCCTTTGAAGCCACCAGTATGATGCTGTCTTTGGGTGTATCCAACTTATCAGATATTTTTGCAGAGAGAAGGTCATGACAACTAACTTCAGTCTCCTTGTTAATCCTTCTATTCACACTCTGCACTCTCTGGAGAAATGTGTTTATTTTGCGTTTCATTTTTGACTCAATTATCTATTGTTTGTGCAACTCAGATATACCATTACGAACACAGCATTAATATGAAACACTTGTTACTTCATGCATGCTGAGCACATGATGTTAAATTATCGTATGCATTGTAAAGTGACAACTTTAGTATTATTGAGAAGCTCTGCTCCACTTGTTTTTTTTTACTTTAATCAAAAACCAGAGCTATCTCAAAACATCTTTCTTATATTTAAAAAATAACATACAAGATTGGTATGCCTTTCACTGAAGTGTAGGGTGGGATTCTTGGAAATGTTAAACCAGTTATTTGTAAGAAGAGGAGCCACATGCAGCAGGGTTTTTATTAATCTTTTTCCTTCTGAGGCTTTATACAAGACCTCAGCTTAGAGCATGAATGTGGAGAAGCAACAGGTTAGATGTATTCTGAGACAATGGTGTTTGAGGTTTAAGTTAGACATGTAGCCACTAAGAGTAGGAAAAGGTGAAATTGAATAATTTGGAAAAAAAATAAAGGAATGTAATAAGAACCAAAGAGAATTTGAATGACAGAGTAGATGAGGGCCATGCAGCAATGAGCTGCCTGTGGAAGTTGCAAGAGTGTGGGATGGGTAGAAAAAGGGTCTGAATGAAAAGTCATTGTAGGAGCACAGGATTTGGAAGGAACAGGAAAAAAGTCATGACTGGTTAGTCTAGTTTCTGCCCCCCGCCGTGGGCTAATGATAACTAAGATGCAAAGCTTTGTGCAGGGGAAAAAGACATATTGATGTTTGTCTCAAACCCACCATATGAGACTGGTCTTGGAGGAAGCTGGAAGGTCCCTGCTAGGCTAGGGGGCTGGAGCTACACTGTTATCTCCGAGTGGGTTAAAACATTTAGAAGTGGGAATTACAGGGCTCTCCCAGCCTGTTTGGTAGGAGGACAAAACCCCAATGATGGAAATCAGAAGGCAGAGCCTTAGCAAGTGTATGGTGATGGAGATCCTGTAGCCTCAGAGCAGGGGATAAAAGTGTGGGGTGGTCTGTCTTTTCTGCCTGTTAATGAGAGTAAGGGATCTGGGTAGGGGTGGTTGTGGGGAAGCTGAAGAAGGTCTAAAGAATCAAGAGTGCCCTGTACATCAGAATATCTCACTGTGGCCCTTCTTGCAAATCAGATCTCCTTTCAGCCCTTGCTGCAATATGATATCAGAAGTTGCAGAGTGGCTTCACTGCCCCAATTTTGTCGATATATTTATCACTGTTCTTTTTAAACAAGACCTAGCTGCTCTTCTGGGTTTGCCATTGTCTCACATTTCCTTTGCCTGCCTTTCTGGAGTGCAGGGTACATGCTGGTTTCCCATTTCACACACAGCAGAACATAGTGCTGGCATTGTCGCTCATTGGTTAGCATGTTCTCCATAATTATCTTGCAGACAGTTTTCTCGGTTAGGGGTCAGAATGAGAGGTAAGCGTATTTTAGATGATGAATGTAAACTTTCCTTGTTATGTAGTAAGGGTCCAACATCCCTCTATGGTTGCAATGATATAATGTGACTAAGCAAAGCTGTTTTCCCTGATTCATCCTTCTGATATGAAAGGGACCTAGTGTTAAAGCAAAATATGTTTTGCTTCTTGCAAAATATGTTTTGCTTCTTGCACAAGTTGATTTTAAACACACAGTTAATCTGCAGGTTAAAGATCAAAGTTCCTCAGAACAACTATGTGACTGGGTTTGAAATGTACGCATCATCAGCACAAACTAGTTCTCTCAGTAGCTGCACTTTTATTGGCTTGTTATGCAAAGAAAAAGATGGAAAGCTTTGTTACAGCCCCTCACTGTCTAGGAAAACTGACTTGATAGGTTTGATATCCTGGATTTTGTTCAGACAGTGCTCTTGCAATTCAAATAATTACATTGCCCAATAAAACTGGGGAGGAAAAACAATTTTCAGAAACAACACTCTGAGCTGGCCAGAGGGTAGCTACTTTTATTATACACAGAGGAAACATGAAACCTGCTTGTATTCCAGGAAAAGAAAGGGATCAGAAAACTCTGTCATATAAATGTAAGACTAAGAAAACAAGCTTGGCCTCAGTTTTCTTAGAAGTTACCTCACATTTTTTTCTCCATAAATTTAATGGATGGGGCTCTACACAGTCACAAAAAAGGATTTAGTACTTGTCAGTATGTTCTGGACAGAAACAAGAAAAAACTCTTAGAATTGGGACTAGTTAAGTATGTTTTCAAGGTCAAACCTATTCACCTGGTGTTGAGCTCAGACAAATGCGATCCAGTTGACTGGAAAGGAGTCTGAGAACTAGTGCTACAGCTTTGGGGTTGTAGTAAGACCTCTGTCTTCTATAGTCTCCAGCCAAAGTCACCTGGGCCTGGTTTGTCCGCAGACTTGACACACTGTACTTCTTAAAACAGGTTTCAAAACCTCTTTTAATTGTGATTACGAAAGGTTGGCCTTTTCATGCAAAGGAGCAGCTAAAAAAATGCTAAACTTCTTCGTAACAGATATAACAGGCAAATATCCTGAAACAGATTATTTGAGAATGCTGACTGTAAGTAATCAAAAGCAACTATCCATCATCTTCACCTTGATTATCATTGTGTCAGTAGTAGTTTTTGGAAATATTCAGCACGGTGGGACCCTATTGTGCTGAGTGCTATACAAGGTAGCGGTGCAGCTCTTGCTTTAAAGAGCTTGCAGTCCTTGTTAATGATATTGCAAGGATTTGGGGAGTGGGAAAGTAGTGTAGTGTTATATGAGCATGTCACCTTCTATGAGAACTGTATACAGAGAGTAACTTTCCATCATCCTGGCTGCTTTGAATAGGAATATGACGTATGCACAACTGAAAATGTATTAAGGAAAAGAACCAATAGAGGCACTTAAAGAAATGACTTTGGGGGTGACATGATATAATAATGAAAGGAAATTATTTTGGCAGCTTGTGGTTTGAGCAGTCTTGACAAGTGAGTGCAAAGTTATGGTCACAATGCAGCTTAATGTCTTGGCAACAGCTGTGGTAGCCTAGTCTGAAAGGACACACAAAGGGGTCACTCAAAGTGGAAAAAGAAAATTGTGTGTGTGGGGGGGGAGTTACAGTTTGACTAGAAGGATTCCATCCATTTCAGCTGTTCCCGAACATCCATGTAGAGATCTCAAAGAAGACAGAGGAAGAAGTGGGAATAGATGGAGGGAGACAAATAGATCAGTAGAAGAGAGGTACATTTGCACCGCAGTCCACAATAGTGATAGAGGGACTTAGCAGACTTTGAGGGAGATATTTTGCAGAGGGGTGAGATGCTGGAGGCTGACAGCATACCCCAAGGAGGCAGACTGGACAACCTAGATTTGGATGATCTGAACCACAAAATGAGCCAAACATTCCAGTGTTGCAGAGTGTCTTCCTGATTTTATACAAAATTACAGTCATTGAGCCCAGCAGCTGAAAATGCTGCTGAATGAGTTTCTAAGTAGATAGAAAGGCAAATCTGTGGTCTGTGATAAAAACAATATATGTGACAGCTTTGACAGAGGGCTGATGAAATCATAGGGGACATGGACAGCACTTACAGCACTTAAGTTAGTCTGTCTGCCCACCTTGATTTTGCTACCTCTGTCTCATTCTTAACCAGCCAGTACCCAGAATCACAAAGAAAACGTGAACATGTTAACATTTTCTGCTAGATGAACTTAATATAGAGAAGCCCAGAAATATGACACTTAATTATCTGAAACCACTTAGGTTGACTGCAGCTCAGAAGAATGGGTGTCATCTTGTGATGTGCAATATAGGGTAGGATTAGATTTGCTGTAGATAAACTCCTGGTAAACTGACCACAATCCTGTAGTACATGCACATTACAATAGGGCAAGTAGAGCATTACCATGTGCTTAGCTCTGGTGGGAGGTGATAATAAAGCAGCCTGGAATTCAACCATGTTGTAGTTAGATCTGTTTCCTTAGAAGGAAATCAAACACAAAGTGAGAGTAACAGAAAACTACCTTTAAAACCTCTGACATTCTGCAGATTTCTGTGACACCTTAATATTAACATTGCACAATAATGGGAGTAGATTATAGCTATTAATGTAGACAGAACTCTCTCTTAAGAGTTTTAACTCTTGCTCTGTAATGAAGCAAATGCTTAAGATGCAGGTAGCTGTATATTATTGTATATTCCCGCTACTCTGGTGCAGGAAAGCGCTGTTAACGTGTGTTCCTGGGGAGAGTTAGGCCCAGGGGACGATAGCTGCTAAGAAACAGGAACTTGCAAGTATGGCAAAGGCCCAACTGGAATCTCCCACTGTAGAGTATCCAGGACACGTGCTAAGTCGCTGCTTCCCTATGGCATTTTTGATCATCTTATTCTATGAGGATTTTTTCCTGCAGATTTTTGCCTGTTTCAGGCATCTTTAATATTTTGGTAAAGCATTTCAGCTGGCAGAGGAAATGCTTCTTGCTTCAGACTCTGAGATGAAATGAGATGATGGAAGAATGATGTGCCCAAGATGCTGCTATCCTCCTTTTAAATGTAAATCAGGGTGGTTAATGCATTTACATATAAAGGTGTCCATCTAGTAAATCAGGCAATAAGGTTTTCAGGTGAAGCACTTTTTAGCAGTCTGGCTTTGAGATGAAATGGATAAATGTAGCTATTTTTTCTGCATGCAGAAAAAAATGGCTGTACTCTCCAGGTCAGTTGCAGGTATTAGCCTACTTTTATGGATCAAGAACTAGAACTATTACAAAGATTACAGACTTGACTTAACTGACCAACGTGTTCCTTCAGTTAGAGACTTCTTTAATAATCTCTGAGGAAGCATTGAAATTTGCTATTATTGGCTGTTACCTATACTTTGTGTAACCCAGGAGTCATCTAACCAGTCATTCTTAGGCTTCCAGTTTGGTATGGAAAGTCATATGGGAGTCATAAGCTGCACGCTGTTGGACAAAGAGGGTATGATGCAGATATATAGTCAGTGTACTGACAATGACACTGCATTACTGATTTTTTTTTTTCTTGTGGATTCAAATATACAACTTGTATTGGGAATATCCCAGCAGAAGAAAGACTTTGGAAGGAAAAAAAAAAAAAAAAACTTGCAGAGCATCACACTCAGATTTTACTTTGATTCAGGAATACAGCTTCCCAGGAAACTGCTGGTGCCAACAAGTGATTGGAAACATGTCAGTGATGCTTCTTGCTCAAGAGTGCTGTAGCTTTGAACCACGAGGCAAAATAATCAGTATGGATCCTTTATCCAGTGTCTTGTAAAACCTTGTAGTGATCCAAACAGTGTAACTTTCAAACAGTAACTTAATTCCAGTGCCAGATTTATGGCTTGATTAAGAGGGGAAATCTCTGAATGTCATGAGCCATTTCTCAAGAATAGGAGGCTAGAAACAGTTTGAGACTGAAATTACTTGCATCAAGAGATGGTTTTCCGTCATGAGTTTAGGGAGCACAGGCAAGTGAAAGGAGGTGGTAGTGATCTCACCAGACACTGGATTCAGTGTTCCTTACTTGGCTCACTCACTAAGAGGAATATACGCTGAACTCAGAAGCTATTGACCTGAGGCATCTCTAGCATTTTAATAACAGCAGCTGGTAGACAATCAAAGAGGGCTTTGTGTTTAATGTTTTCAAATATTAGTTTCTCTCCTTGGAAGCATATCTGATGATACCTAAAATATTTTCTTAACCAAATGATAGGAACAGCTTTAACTGAAAGAATAATCCAGTACAGTAAATCCCGGTACGTGAGACGCAGTGAATGATCTCACAGAGGGGGAAAAAAAAAAAAAAACCAACAATTCTTTTCACTTCCGTGCAGTTTGAGTTTTCAAAAAATCTTTATGTTCAAGTCAGGCAAATTCAGCTGGATACATCCACAAATATTGCCCTTAACCATTTCTTCTCTTGTTTCATTACCTTCTGGGCTCAATAAACCGTAGTCTCTAAAGACAGAACTAGTGAAGAGGACAGTTAGACTTCTGGTTAGTTATAAAGGACAAGAGGTTATTAGAGGACCTGACAATCATAATAGTGGTGGTGGTGTTCTCTGCAAGACTACTTGGGAGCTTACGTGTCTCTCCCACTTTCAGGTAATCATCTGGTGAAAGCAAGTTTTTCTCACCAGGATGGAAATATTTCTGCTTAAAAGTCCAACACTCTAGACTGTTACTGTGTCATTATGTGTAGGCATGCTAAGAGGGTAAATACACTATAAAAAAGGCCATCTTCGTGGAACCCACGGTAATGTTCTGCTTTAAGTCAAAATTCAGGGAAATCTGACAGGCTATAAAGTACAATTAAAACTGAGCACATCAGTAATAAGAAGCCACAAAGCATGCATAATCATGAGATAAATGACCTCAATGGACAGATGATGATGAGCCAAGGAGAAGCCAAGGTCAATTATCAGAACTTCTAATTTTAATGCTATAATTAATAATGAATACTTCAAGAAAGAATGTTTAAAGAATAATTGTATTCTGGTATTAAAACCTGTTAAATGTTAAACTTATGCAATTTATGCAAATTAATCTGATAAGAGGAGACAATTAAGGTTTATAATTAACAGATAAATACAAATGATCCAGTGATGAAGGTCTTGGTTTCTCCTCTGTCTTATGAGACAATGTAATTGATTTTTATAAATGCCAATTTATATGCACTGCTAACCATTAATACATTGAAGAGATCATTTATTAAATTAAAGATGAATAGTGGTGTATGCAAAGGTAATACCTGAGTTTTGTTTTTGTTTTTTTTGCTCTTCTTTGCAACAACCTTTGGCATGCCAAGTATGAGGTATAGGAAAGGAGTTTAGTGGAGAAAAACAAGTTTTAGTTCAGTAAGTCTTTAAGTGACAGGATGAAGGATTTTTGGCACAATGGCACAATCCTGGCCTTTTAACATTTGTTCTCATGGACTAAAAGTAATGTGCATTCTTATTTTGCTTTGCCTCGCTGTGCTTTTTCTTTGTGTCCTCATAGGAGAAGGTGGCACGTTCACCCTGGAAGGAAGTTGCTTGTAACAGAGCAGCCCAAAACATTAGTCACAATTAGTTATGTGTAGCTTTACCTTTCATAGCTGTTTCCCTCTCCTCCCGTACTTTCGAAGGGAGAGGTAACTGGCTGAGAGGTAAGGTGCTTGCAAGGCAGTTCAGGAAAGGTGGCTCCCAATGGCCCCAAAATGCCCTGAAATGGGAGACCAAGCACCACACCAGAGGGTCAAGGAAGGAGGAATCAAGCAGCCATACTGCTATAGCAGATCTGATTATTTCCAAGATTAAATTTCTAACAAAAGTATGGGATATCTTTGCAACATCTAAATACAATATTTTTGAAAGGATTCTCAGTGATTTTCTTTTTTTGCCAGTCTTCTGACTTTTATCCTTCGCATCACACTTTGTGCTGAGTTGTGTTCTGTGGAACTGACTCGGAAGCAGGCACTATGAGCTTCAAAAAGTACCAGGATGTCTGCAGGCACCAGAGAGATTTGAACCTATTGATGCAATCAGTGGAAAATCCAAGTATGTCACTGATCAGAACAAGAGAACAATAAGCTACCTTTAATGCATTTTTCAGAGCCCTTTTGCTTCACCATTTAGTTGTAGGTAGCCAAATGTGTGGACAGAAAGTGTGATGAGGAGGAGGGTAAGTCAGGACTGGGCTCATCTGAGGTGCTTGGGTCTTCCTAACCTCCGGGGTGGCTGGAGCCAGTTGGAGCAGGGGTGCAAAATGCCCAGGGTGTCAGGGCTCACATGATGCTCGGCACCTGTGCCACGGGCCAAGGACAAGGCACGGAGCAGGGACCCAACCCGCTGAGAACTGGCCAGTGTCTCCGCAAGGCTTCTGCTGTGTTGCAGGGATTCAGCATTTTCCAGTGAAACCCCATTTCACTGGGAAGCTGCAGATTGATACTGGCTACAAGCTTCTGTGATGGTCTAGTAAATCTCTTGGGAATTTTGAGTGAAAAGTCTTTTTTTGTTTCTAACAAACAGCTCTAGAAGAGGTTGAATACTCACTGTAAACATTCAGTAGGACTAAGCTGAGGGCCAATTTATACTCCCTTTAACCTAAACTGAGTTTTCCTGTCCTAAGGAAATGGATCACAGCCACCCAGATTAGGTCTTGTATTGCTTGAACATCAGAAGTCCTTACTGTTTCTACTCTGATGAAAATCATGCAGCAAGGACTATTTTAACAATTTTTCTCCCTGGAGAAAAATGTTTCAACACTTAACCAATGTACAACGTGTTGAATTTGCAAAGAGGGTTTTTGGCTACTCTGGAGGCCTGGAAATAGTTGTCCTTTCATGCTCAGAAATATGCTGGGTGAATGGTAATGTAAAACGCAGTTCAGCGTGAGTGCACTGGAAAGAAACAAACTCTCTAGAAATACCGTTTTCTATACTCCAACCTCTTCTTTATAAAGTGTAAGAAGTCCTAAATAATGGCTATTTATTTTTTCCTATGGCATGTTTTCACATTAGCATCACCTAATGGAGATAATTTGGTAGAATCAGTAGATGAGGAAGACTACACCCCAAATTCCCTATCTTCTGTACACACCAGAAAGAGTTTAAGACTGTCAGTTGCAAGAAACATTAATTTAATGAGACAACTACAAAACATTTTAATGGAAGTAAAGCCAAGAACAAATCTCAGTGCTAAGCTGCAAACAAGAGGGCAAGATTCTGGTCTCTGAAATGGCTATTTAATTTTGTGGCAGTGACACAACACAGTGAGACATACCGGGACTGTCAGCTGGTGTACGTGAGGGAATTTGGTGGTACGAGGCCAGCTGACCCCAGCCGAGCATCTGCCTCTTTCTGGAGCACAGTCTGCAAGCCGCTGAAAGGCAGCTAGAGTCGGCAGCATGACCCGAGTCCTTCTGAGCGCTGCCAAACACAGGGAATACCAACCAGCTATTTTCTAGGAGTGAGACAGGGTATGTCCAGAAGAGGCTTGAAGCAGGGAGGGAATTTTTTAATATGTAATACTGGAAGCATATTTAGACAGTAAATAGAAAGAGATTTTTCTCACTACTTAAGTGCGAGTCTTTCCTTGATTTCTTTGAACTACCAATTGATAATAATAAATATTAATTTGAAAATTATTTTCTGAATGTGCTGATTCTTTTTCATATGCATATTGTACCTCCTCACTCCTTTAGATGCTTTGTCACAGTTAGTAGTTAGCTTATGGGAATTAAAATTAGAAGTGCTGAAATTTGGAAACCATTGACATTTTGGAATTTGTTATATAAAATCAGTATTTCAAAAGTTTCCTATGAAATTGAAAATCTATTTAACTGTTGTCAGAAAACTTCCATTTGGAATTTCATAAAAGTACTGGCAATTGCTTCATGTCATTTCAGTTTTATAGTTTACACAGTGCATTCTGACAAAGCATCAGAATTCTTCATTACAGCCACCAGGAGACACTTGCTGTACAGAAGTGATAAGGTGCTTCAGTTAATATAAAGTAGAAGCTGCTCAGAATGATGTGAGGAATAAAGCACAGCTGGCAGAGCATTGGCTCATGTTTGAACCACAGAGTAATTTAAGCTGGAAGGACGGTCATGGAGGTTATTGGGATGGAGACCCTGCCCAAAGCAGGGTATGATGGAGATTCCCTGGCTTTTCCAGGCTGCCTGGTCCACTCCCACTGCAATCCCCCCCTGCCCTTGTATCCTATTGGGGTTTCTCTCACTGCGACTTGGGACCTTCACCTCAAGTCTGTTGCTGTGCACCTCTGTGGAGAGTCTGGCTCTGTTTTGTCTAGCTCTTGCAGGTAACGGAAGCAGCTGGGGTACTGCTGTGACTAACGAATCAGGAAAAAATGTTGACTTGCACTCCTGAAGTATAGCTAATAGGAGGGCCTTCCTAGGATAATCTATTTTAAATGAGATTTTCAATTTCCAAACCAATTTCTATGTTTAAACTTTGTTTTCAATATCACTTATGAAATGGAAACCTACCACTTCTGAAATAATTTTCCCCAGATCAGGAAAAAAAATTAAAACACTTTTGGAAGCTTCACACCTTTTGGGACCTTCACACCTTTATGTTTCAAAAAAATCAGTAATTTGTTTTTTACAATCATGGTGAGTGCAGACCGTTTTTCTGCCAAGGATGGAAAGGAGGTACAGGGCATTATACTGTGTCCTTTTTATCCCTCCTGACCAAAGATGTCTGCAGCAGACAGTGCTATGCCATGGAGCTATACCAGAGCTAGCACTGGGACCAGAGTGGGAGGAGTATGTCCCAGCAGAGCAGTACTTTGCCAAAGTATTCCTGCTATGAGAAAAGGCTAATTATTCCAGTTATCAGGAAGGGCTAGTTAGCAGGTGCATTGTCATATTAATGGGGCGGTACTGTTTCTGGTAGCTGGGCCAGTATCTCTGCATGGCGGCATGCTGGGGGTGCAAGCATATGGCCTGTGCATAGCGAGCAGAGGTATTTGTAAAATGGGGACACTTGGAGCTCTGCTAGAACATACAGGTGTCCTGAGCCAGAAATGCAGCTTTTAGGGGAAGACACGCTACTGCTCTTGCAAAGCACAGCGGGGCTGGAGGCCAGTTGGCAGCTGCTTCTGAGAGCTGAGTAGGGGAGTGCTTTCCCCTTAGAAGTTCCTGTCTCAGAGCCAGGAATTGCCTTTTTTTTTTTTTTTCCTCTCTCTCTCTTTTTTTTTTTCTTTTCTCTCCCTCTGGTTGGCAGCTTGGCCTCATTCCTATTCTCATCTCTCCACCAGCAGGAGACACGTACTGCTCCTCTGCTTCTCACACCAGAAACGCATGTGAGAAAACATGTTGAGATGAAAGTGCTGTGCTGCCGCAAGCAGGGAATCGGGGCCTTCTGCGAATGTCAAAGGAAGATGGGGGTCTGGGCTGGGGCCAGAAACTGCAGGAGAAAGGTAGAGAGGGGCAAAATAAAAAATCTCGGCCTGAGAGATTGCTCACCCTCAAGCAGAAGCTGATAGAAGTTTTACCACTGTTTTCAGTGGACTTCAGGAAGGCCTTTCTGAGTAAGCGACTGGCTGCTCGTCGTAAACTACTGATTTAAAAAGTAATGTTGGATGTTGTGTGTGTGAGACAGAAGAGAGAAAAGATGGCTGCTTTCATCAGGATAATGTTTGTTTCTGCACTGAACGCTTTGCTCTGCCTGGTTAGAAGAGGATCTTCATTCAGCGCGCGATTACATTTATCTCTGTTTCTGTCTGAGCGTTGCGTTTTGCATGTGGAGAGATCGTGTTCCCTTTCTGACATGAATATACCAGTTAATTCAGCCTCAAGCAGTTTTGTTGAGCTGCAACACAGGTTTGACTGACTCTTCACTCAGACAATTCAGCTGTAAATCACTGCAAGATGATATTAAAAGCATGTCGGCCCCATACAACATAAGTTCTGTACTGACAAGGGAGGAGAGAGAGGAGTTCCCTTTGATCAGCCCAGCCCCTAAATCTGAACGTGGCTTTGCAGGAAGGTCACTTACACGCGACAGCAGAAGTTCAAATCCCCTCCTTCCAGCAGCTTACTCGTGTAGTTGGTTCACAAATGCTATCCTTGTTAAAATTTTTACCTGCTCTAGCACTGTATAATTTGAGATTCCACCAGAGATCCTAAGTGTTCTGTTAATTTATGTAAGAGAGAATTTAATACTGTTATTCTAGCTGCAGAATGAAAGCACAAACCTTTGAGATCAGCTTGAGTCAGACATGCAGCAAAAAGAGTATTTGATTTGATCTGAGAGATTTAGTGAATTAGACTACATCTGACACTGCTAACATGATCTAAGACCTTATTAGTTTTGCCAGTGAATTAAATAGCCAGTTTTAAAGAAATGAGTATTTGAAAAGAAAAAGTGACCGGTAAGTGGTTGATACTTAGGTGAACTAATTAATAACTTAGTAAGGGTTTGACCTGTTGTCTTCTCGCACTTAGTGAGGGAAAGAAATAAGGCCAAATTCTCACATAATTCAGCTGTTCAGCTATAACGCTGCTTTGCTCAGGAATGCAGGCATTGGTTTCATGTACTGGTTGTTTGCTGTTTTCAGCCATTCAAAACTCAGTGTATTTACTGTATTTTAGCATAAAAGAAACATCACGGAGTGACAAGGTAGAACTCTTGACAAATATCTGAAACGGAGTACTGATACGTTTCAAAACAGAACACATAAAGCACTAGTTTTTCCTCTTCTCTTCTACAAGTAGCTAGCCAGCAAGCCTGCCAAAACCTCTAGCACTAAGACTGTAGCTCCTGTCATCTCCCGTTTTCACTCCCTGTTGTCATTCAAACAGTTGGCCTTCGCCGTAGAACAGGAAAGATGATAAGGACAGAACATGTGGACATGCAAAGTTGTATTTTTGTGAGGAAATCGGGAAATGTCAAACCAGTCTGACATTCAAATATAGTCTTTGAATAAACCTCTGACTTTTTTTGTGTATGGAGGCAGACGCCTCCTCCTTTCTACCAACCCCATCTTTCCCCCGAGGTACACAGGTCTTCAAATCTGCAATGCTGTGTCGTGTGCTTTTACAGGCTGTGTCTAAACTGTAAAACTTAATAGCCTAAAATGATCAACCTACACGTATTCTGTTCCCAGTTTCCACAGTACGTACATTCCTTAGTGATGTGTTTTTTCCTTGATATACAACCTATTGACTTTCTTCCAGGTAACTTTAATTAGGTTGTTTGATAGCCAGAATTATTTAGCTTCAAGTATTTGAGCAGATGATTGGTTTCTTTATCCTTGAAAGAATCCTGTTTGTTCTCTTCAACAACAGATTTAAATCTTTGCCCCTTTTTATATAACTAAGAGATGTTTTTCTAAAAAATAGTCTGTGGAAAGTATTACTAATAATCACCAGGTGTCGAACATGTGTTGAGGACTTAGTTCTTTTAGATATTTGTAGACACTTGCATGATTTATACCATAAATTAAAGAGTCAGTATCGGCCTTTAAGTTTTCAGCCTCTTGTTTTATAATTCTTAAAACAAATAAAAACATGACAAGGAAAGCTCTAAGTAGCAGCAGCCGGAGACCTATCTTATTTCTGGCTCAGCGTTTGTGAAGACTTGCTTTCAGCAATAGAACTAACTGCTTGCTTTATAGCCCCTTGCTTTTAAATGCTCCTGCATTTCTTCACAGGCTTTCCTTAAGGAGAGGTACTATGCTTGAGTGGTGTTGCTAGGCCAGTAGCTTGATGTTGATAGCTGCAGCAGCCTGAATTTTGCACTTTCTGCAGAGTCTTGAAAGAACACAGAGCTCTTGCAGGAAGATGACATGTCCCTTTTGTGCTTGTCTGCAGGAATTCAGAAAGAAAGCAGAAAAGCATTCAGGAGTTGGAAGATTGAAGCATCTGAAACTCATCAGTTTGTTAGGACTAGGTATTTTAATATATGGGAAGGAAATGGAATTAGAGATGGGAAAAAGATCATTTTTAGCAAAGTATTTCTACTCCTTCAGAGCAAAGGGAGTGGTTGTTTGTTTTGCAGTTTTGCTGTTTTCCAGGAAGAAAAGTATTTTGTGCGTTGGACTTGCACTTGAGGGGGATCTTTGTCATGATAACTCATCAGTTCTTATCTAAAATCAAGCTATACTTGATTTTACATGCGTAATGCCCTGCTTCTCATATTTGAATGTATGGTTTCGTTGGCTGAAAGACCTGGAAAGTGGTAGTGAGGAGAAGATCAGAACATAAGTGTGCAAGACCCTCTGCACACACTCAGATGAAAAAGCACAGAATTGGAAGGTAGCTGTTATCTCACTGCTTATGGGTATAGGGATCTGTTCTGGAGCTTACTAGTTTTTTTTTTTTTTTTTTTCTAACTGAAGAAACAGCGTGTCATCCCCCTTGACGGGACTAGGGATAGGTGAGCCAGGCTAGGGTTAGGGAAAGATTATGAAAGCTAACTCTGTGGACTTTGCTACTAATTTGCACAGGACTGAGATGTGCCCCCTGGGTCCCAGTGCGGGCACTGCTGTGTGTGCATACAGGCTCTGGGGCGCCCTGCAGAAATAGGGAACCGGCCGTTGCTGTCCCAAGGATTGTGATTGTGGAAGCCTTTCGCTGGCTCAGCTTGGGAATGGGCTGAAATGGCTAAGATGCTGTTTTCCTCAGACATCAAATAGACCAATGCCATGGTTTACGTATTGGATCATACTTAGATATAGAGAGGTCTCTTGCTAATGAACTTATGATGCTCATACATTAGTAATACATTTGTCTGTCCTCAGAGATGCTGAAAATGAGTGTGAGTATACAGTACTAACCAAAGTGTCAGTATGAGGAATACCTGCTGACAAATGATTTCTGTTTAAAAGTTGCCCATAGTATTCCAAATACTATGTTGTACAGTGTTTAATAAGAAATGGGAGTTTGAAAGTTTAATGGGGAGCATAAATGCTTCCTTATCTATGTGTTATATGCCGTAGTTTTGAATCCTGACACAAGTTAATGCACTCTAGGAGGTTCCCAAACGCCACTACTCTGGTCTGCATCTCAGCAGAGTTATGCTGAGGCACATGAAGAAGTGGTAATATTTACACAGGCTATTATTCAATATTTCCCTATCCAGCTTTGCATGCCTGTTAATCAGCGCTCAGATCGTCTTCCGCTGTTTCTGACCTGATGCAAACACCTCAGTAGTCTGTTCTTGAACAGAGTTGTTTGACTCCCTCCCTTGGTGCTACATTTCTAGCCCTCCCTGGTCCTTTGAGACTCTGTTCGGCTGGAGCCAGTGCTCATGCTGAACTGCGAGCCAGGTAAATCTGGGAAAGACGTCTGGAGCTCGCGTTACGAGTGTTGCTTCTAGATGCAGCTTGTATTTTTAGTGACGTTTTCCTCATGCTGTGGCACTGCTCACTGTAGCCAAAGGGTTTCTGTGCACCCGTAGAAGGACTGCGCCTCGCAGGAAGCCTGGCTGCTTCGAGATGTAAGAGGAGAGCAGGACCGCAGGCGAGAGAGGCGGACAAAGCTGTGGGCTGAGAGCCGGGAGAGCTGCGGCTGCGACGCCCAAAGCTGCGGCGAGTTCGGGGCAGACCCACGGGCAGCACCCGCATTGCGAATGAGGTGGGGAGGCTCAGACCAAATGGTTGTCGTCCAGAGCAGGGCAAAGCAGAGGGCAACAAAGCTGTTTCGCCATCCCTATAAATGCTCATGTGTTCTGCTAGGTCATGCTTTAGTTTTTAATTCAGACTTACTGTTATACTCTGGTTCCCTGAGCACTACTTGTACAAATTTTATTTGTCTAGGTAATAAAACAGACAGTAAAAATAGGTGTTCTACTTGCTAAATTGCTGCAGCTGCTACTGTAACAGCTAAATAGCTGCAGGTACCACCAGCGATGAGTTGTGGCATGGATGCCCCAGCTTTGTAACTCCCATGCATACACGGCAAGGTGCCGGAAAGCAGGTGGCTGCGCCTAGTCCCACAGACTGTACATAAAATATCAGGTACCCTCTTGTTATCTAAAATGGCAGTGCAGTAAACTAATTTAAAAGGTTATTTAAATTGACAGTGAAACGACTCAGGTTGGAAAATCTTTATCCACCCCTCCATATGTGTAATTTCAGATGGGATTCTGGGTTCTGCCTTCTTTCTCATGGAAGCCTAGGAAATGTCACCCTCCACTTGAGTAGCCTTTTGTGCTGCAAAACTTTAACATTAGAAATTAAATCAAGGCAAAAAGGACAAGGATATGTTTCTCAAGTCTTTTTTAATATGGGCAAGTTATTTAAACTAATGTTTCTGCTAGCTGTGGATATTTTGAATCTTAATTGTCTGGCTTGAGATATATAGGGCCTCTCAGAGAAGGCTGGGGACTGCAGCTAGGGAAGGGGACTGCGGCAGCGGTCGCGTCCAGCAACGCATAGGGTGATTAATGGAGGGGGGAGGTAGCCTCACATCATCTTCACAGCCCGACTGGCCCGCTCTTCCTTCCCTTACAGTGCAAACCTAGCTATCCATTTCTGCTGTGTTATTTCAAGTCCATTGAATGTGGTACTTTCATTGCTGTATGGAAAATTGAATTCAACCCAAAATGATTTTTTCTTTATTTCAGCAAGAAAGGCCTTTTTTTTTTCTTTCTTTTTCTGTGGCCTGATACATAGAAATTCCTCCCCTGCTCGCTCGCTCGCTCTCTTTCTCTCATGTACTTTTCTGACGAACTTGCAAAGCAATTCTCTATGCATCAATATGGAGTATCTGCAGCTCCGTTTGCTTTCAGCTGGAGTGGTTTGCACCTGTGGAGTACTGGGCTGAGGTATCCCAGACTGTAGCTATTCTCAAAAGATTAGAGAATGCATCTCAGAAACTCATCTTTCACTACGGGACTTCAGTTTCTGTATCCATAAAATGAAGATAAGGTCTCATGGATAGAAAAGCATTTTTGACAACTATAGATAGCGCTAAAAAATGGCAGTGCTTCCTAGCTTTATTTTTTCTGCTTAATAAATCAGGGGGACTTGTTTTGAAACTGACTGCTACCTGACTTTTTCCTCCCAGAGACATTTGTCAGCCGTTTTCATTTGAGTATGAAACAGGCAGGTATAACATCCTGTTTAAAGTACTTTCATAAACATACAAAAATAATGTTGAAAATGATTAAAATGAAGGACACACATTGTATACTCAACTGCCAGGTCAAGGCCAGAGTTACTGGGAACTTTAACATAAATATTAATACAGCAGGCACTTTAATTAGCTGTGCCCTTCAATCACTAGTTGTTTGGCCCCTTGGTCTGCATCTTGAGCCTTCATAGACTAGGAAGGCCCCTGCTTGTCAAGTCAGATTTCATTCAATTTATCTAATTACTTTTGGGATCATTTTAATACATGCTCCACAGAGTGCTAAGATTGCCCAGCTCTGGCTCCATTCCTGGGCTCAAATCTGTAATACAGGATGCAAAATGCACATCAGAACTGTATCTTAAGATATGCACAGCTCATTTCAAGCTACTTTTCTTATTACTGATTCCTCGCTTCCAGTCTATGGATATAGCTGGGCTTCATTTTTCTATGGTTTATCCTTTGCTCTTTTACTTCTGTCTCTCTCCCTACAAGGCTACTTTTGCCCCAGAGTTAACTGATAGAGAACTGGAAAATTGTTTGAGAGCGTATCACTGAAGTGTAACCTTTAGGAGGTGTTAGTAGCAGTGCAAAACCACTTTTTCAGATCTGTCTCTGCTCCATGGCAATGATTCCCAATCTGGCAAGCTGCAGTCATTGTCCCATTGGCAGTCTTTTGCACTTTGTGGATGCCTCAGTGTTCTTTAGTAGCAGTGCACCCCTATATAAAGACATTCAAACCTAAAGAAAATAAGGATGTTTTTCTTAGCTACCATGCACAAGTTCCTTAGAAGTAGTCCACAGAACTCAAACACTCTGCAAATCATATGTTAAGAGTCTGATATCTTATAAAGTTAAGTGCTAAGAACTTAGAGATGAAACCATCACATTTAAAATGCCCTTTTGTGATTTAGAGTCTTGGATGAAACCTGGTCATTATAATATACTGAGTCATAACAGTATATCCAGGTGCCCTTGTCTTTAATACAATTGACCAATCCACCTTTGACTATTTTCTAATGTACCTTCATAAAACAGAGTTGTTTTTAAGAGAGGCCCAGGAGGAACGAGGTGGTGGGAGGTGAGAGGGAGAGCTGAAGGTAGTCGAAAGGTACATGAGCACCGACTTACTGCAAGGATTAAAGAAATAAACATTAACAGCAACGAGTGATGCCTTGTGATATGTAACTTTTCTTTTTTAATCCAAAAGCTCTTGTTTCTAAAAATATATAGTACTGGAAAGAGAACAATTTGCTTGCTAGCAGGGGAAACAGGCCAGCTGCTTAACAGGACATGGCAATTCTAAACAGTCCTAATCAGGAGGGGAAGCAGAGTCTCTGTTCCGCTCAAGTTCAAGGGCAATTCAGGGAGGCAGAAAATAATAGAAATTGCCCCAAACTGAACTTGGCAAAATTATAAAGAATTATACCACGGTCCTGTGAAAAAATCCCAAGAAAGTTCCTGGCACTTAGTGGTTGTAAGTTTTTGGAAGTTCACAGCCTATCTTCCGGGTCCTTTTGTTTTGATTTTTGTTTTAAATGGTTCGTGTGAAATTTGGGGCCTTTAGCTACACTGAGTGGTATCCATTAGGCTGCTGGATTTGGTATGGACCAATGAAATAACCAAAGTTGTTTCCTGCAGAAATTTCTGCAAATTGTTACAGGCCTGTGTAGTTAGTGAGATCAGATGTCTTCACATCTCTGGCTATTATGATTGCAGTCATATTATTTACAGTAATTAAGAGGAAACAGCAACATTTAGTTGAATGCATTTATTCTCCCCACCTTTCAAAAAAACCATTTTGTTTTCCTGCCTCCTTCCCCCTCCCCTCTGCATATCCAGCTGCACTTACACGCCCACTCACCCACCCACTCACCATAACCTCAAATAACTGCACTTGTTTTCTAGACAAGATATAGGTCTTCTATTACTATTTTCTAGGTAAGATATAGGAACATGGCAGAAACTGGTATTCAAATGTTACAAATCCCTCCACTTGAGGCACAGGCATCTGAAAGAAGCATGAACTGTGATCTAAGGAAGCTCTGGCAGCAGAGCCAGTATGCATCTCTCTCAAACAGGATATTACTTCTCATTTCTTTTAATGCTGTTTATTACTTTATTATTATTTTTTTAATGCTTTAGTGGACTAGAAGATACGTACTGTCAGACTGACATCAAGGGAAGAAGTCTATAAACTGTCTTTGAGTCTGTTCAATCCCTAGTTATATAGGATGTTTTTTCTGCTGTGATGCTGCCAGCTTAATACTGTGTTATTTGATCTTTTTTTTTAAGAATGAGAGCTTTTATCTACACTTCACTATCTACAGAATACAGTACACAAAGTGTACTTGAATGTATGCACATTTTTGTATGAACTTCATACTTAAGACATTCACTCAAGTATTTCTGATACTACCTTCTGACTGAGAGAGTCCCACAGATCTTTTTAAGTTAGATGTGTGGCCTGAAACTGTGTCGAGATCTGAAAGTGATATCTATGGGCATTATATTACAAGATAATAGACTGGACTAAGGAATGGGCAAAAAAGGGAAAAAGACATATCGTGTAATCTCTGTAGAGAGATTATTAGATAGATGGATCACCTTTTCCTTCAGATGAAATTTCTTCAGGAATATGAGAACTGATTAAAGCTACTCAAATGTACTTTTCAATGAAAACAAAAGAATGGTTTACTAAAGGTACTGTAAAAAAACAATACCTGTTTTCTGTGGACAAGTGTTGGCTTTTTATTAAACTCAACAGCCTGAAAGTTTTTCTGTCCAGAAAAACAGAAATATTTCTGTGATGTCTTACAAGGCACCTAAACTTCCTCGTTGTCATCCTCCTCTGTAAGTCAGTGTCTCCCCTCTTGTCCACAGTTCATGATGTAGCCTGATGTAAGACTTTCCAAGTGGAAGATGCTGTCAGATCAGAAGGGAAGACAACAGAAAACAGTCTTGTCAGGGACTTCAGTACATGGAAGAGGAAGTGGACAAGAAAGTATTTGAACTGGTGACCAGGACAGTGTCTCCAAATCCCTTCTTTTGCATTTTCAAGTGTTCTTAGGTTTCAGCCTAGCGCTGAGAATATTTTTTGAGAGAAGGAAATTGAATGTCCAAGTGTCTTATTGTAGACTCATTTCTGCTCCTACCAAAGTTGTGGTGAAACTCTTGGACCATATTGACAGCGAATTCAGTAAGGTCTGATTCAGTTTAGTCAGCAGGAGCTGGATCATGGCCTTAATTAAAAACTTTGAGCTTTTTCAGTGCTAAGTAGACAAGTTGCCTACTTTTTCAGCCTGTAAAGAGCTTGCAGTTATGCCATGAAAGAGATCTGCAGCACAAAAGCTAGCTTTGCCTTTATTTCAAAGCTACCAGCAAACCCCTCAAATTCCATGCACAAGAAGTTTAAAAATTACCCATCTTCCTTTGCCATTTTATGGAGTGCTGCTAATATGATGGAATGGGCACAGGGAGATTTCCCTGTGCCAACTTGAACACAAAGGTTTTGGCTGCCTTTGAGGCTGAAAATAGTAGGTGCTTACATTTTTAATCACAGAATGAGCAAGAGCTCACGTACACACACATACACATGCACACACATGCTGACGTGTGAATGTGGGTCTGGAGGTTTGTTATTAACAGCAGGAACACATTCAACAGTGGCTGTCTTTTAAACAAAAGTAGGCTACAGCATGGCAAACAAATTGTGCTCTGAGTTTCTGATCTATCAGCAACTTTGCCAAAATGCCAGCTAGCTGAAAAGGAGATTTCATTGTTTCTAATGAAACATGCTGTGCTTGCTTGTCTAGTGCGTGCTTTAGGAAGCAAATGCAACTAGATCCCTTTCATTTGCACTGTTCCCTCTGCACTGCTGGCTCCTTCTCCCCACACATTAAGCAGCTGCATTAGATGCCTTTCCAGTAGCTTTGTGTATAGTTTAATCTTTAAGTGTGGGGAAAAAACTGTTCTATCCTACAGATAAAATGTGCTGATTTCTTTTCAATTCATAGTTACAGCAATGCTAATTTCCTGGGAAGGGAGTAAGCTAAAAAGAAGCATTGTGTTCTCCTAAGTAGCCTGCATTATTATCTTAAAAACAATTCCTTATACACATATACAGAAATCTATGTATATCAGTTTAATGTCTTAAGATGCATGAGAATTACTGGATGAGTACAGCAGATTATATTTGGGATTTTTCTCTTGCCTAAATGCAAATAGAATAGTAGATCTCTCACAGCTGTGATCTGTGCACAGCTCTCTGCAAAGAGATCTATTATAGACTGTGAGACCCTTATGCTTAATATGGTAGACAAGGATCTTGTGAATTGAACTGATATTTATTTAACTGTGGAAGATATCAACCATCATAGGAAGGGCATGATCAGAAGATGATTTCCTTGTTGCATCCCGGCTCAGACCATTCACTTCCAAACCCTGGAGATTCTAGATGGGAAATTAGATAAGGAACAAGCATGCTTAAAGGGCAGATGATACCAGAAGATCTTGCAAGCAGGATTAGTTCCTGCCTGTGCTGAATAGCAGACGTGGGGAGGGAACTGATCAATAGCTACCAGGGAAGAACAGCAAGAATGTTCAGAGGTTTAGGACTAAGACCTGTGTGGAAAGACTGAAAAAGCTGAGACTGTCTGATCTAGAGAATAGCAGATTGAAGGGAAATGAGTAACAGCCTTCCAAAGGTGTAACGTGGTAGCAAGTGCAGAGCGGAAGGACCTGCAAATGTTTGTGTCTGCTGGAGCTGTGTGGCTAGAGCACAGCAAGGCCTTCTTATGTTAGACACCGAAGCCATTTTTCTAACTATGAGATGGTCAATTATTGGGGTAGATTCTGTGGAGTCTCTGTCACTGTTTTTTTAAAACAGCTTTTGAAAACTGTATAGGAACAGGCTGATCCTGCTGGGAAGGGAGGAGAGTGTATGGACTAGGTGCCCTCTTAAGAAACTACTAGTTGGGCATGGGGCTGTGACTTACCTGGCATCCATGTGATGATCAAAATTACTACTACCACAGCAAAAGGATGAGAGTAGAGCATGGCCATCTTGCTCTTCCACTTGTACCATAGCTATGTTTCCAAGTCGAAGAGTATCCTTAACTTATTCATCCTTCACATGAATAACAAATGCTGTTCAAAGTGACAGCCTGTGGTAGATGGTTAGTTTCTAGAGCTGACCGCGGCAAAGATCAATCTCTAGCTTTACTGGAGGGGCTTTAGGAATTGCAAAGAAATCAATTGCTAATAAATATTAGCGATGTGAATAATGTACATATTCAGGGGTCACCTTTTAGAACTATTGTCCTGGAGGAGGTAGGCATCTTCTTAAGAAAGCTCCTGGTGTCTACCTAAATTCACAGAGACAGTGAAGTAAGGCACTTCTGTAGCTATTCACTTTTGTGGCTGATTCTGGCTTCAGTTAATGCTGTTGAACATTCCTCCTGTGGTTTGTAATCTGAGCAGGTAGACTTTATCAGGCTATGTTCAAAGTATGCTATTTTGTTAAATGCAGTATATTCACTGGAAGTGTATTAGCTTTAATAAAGTTGGAGAGATGAAAACCCTGACTTTTTTCTAGTGTTTTACAACTGAGTGATGAAGTCATTGGCCTAGGATGTGAGAGACCATTTATTGAGAATGAGCAGCTGGGAAGCAGGTGGAAAAGAGACATGAACTTGGCCCAGCTACATTATAGGCTAATCCTCTAAACAAATGTCTTCCACTGGTGTTTGGTGTGAAAAAAGGCATCAAGATACTTTCCGTTTCTGTAAAAAAAGGCAGAAGATTTTTTTTTTCCCCATGAGGAAAAAAAGTAAAGCTTAAAAGTTACAATAAAATAGAGAGGCATGTTCTGCTTAGCAATTTGTGAAGTACCTGAGGCACTTGCTACCTCCCATGACTCTATCACATTGTTCCTTATGCTTCACTAGGGTGTTCCTCTTCCTTTTCCTTTCATCAGCTCTTGATGGAGACAGTGGTTTAGCATTAAGGGTTGCATAAGGGGAGAGAAAGTTACTGTTACTCTTTTTGTAGCTTGCTATCTGACTATCAGAGCTGATAACTATATTAACTGTAGGTAATTTACCACTTCATTGTTAGGAGAAGCAGATCATCCCTTTTATTCCTTAGGTTGTCCATATCTGATCACTGGCCCTTCTGAAACCTCAGTATTGACCCATTTCTGTCCTCTAGCCCCTGCTTTTCTTTCTCATTCTTGGGTTACAAACACTTCAGGACTCTCTTGTTTGCACAGTATGGGTGTGATGGACCACTGGTTTGCAGCATGGTAATGTCACAACATGTGCAGCTCAGCTCAAAGTTTGTGGGGATGGGAATGGGACAGGGCTCCTTGGCTGGCCTCATCTCTCAGGACATGTTTCTAATGCTCCCATGAGTGGACTGAGTTGTAATCTAGATTACATACTCCATGACATACTTTTATTAACATATCATACAATTGTGTTTAATTAGTTTCTTCTTCTGCCTTTGTCTAAGAGGAGCTTGGTGGCCAAATGGTTGGAATGTCACTGCAGCATCTGCGACAGCTCAGTAGTATAACTGAAACTGGCAAAGGAAAGAGATAATAATCATGCCACGTTTGGACATGAAGGTCTTCTTCCTAGTCTCCCTTCTAAGTGAAAGTTTACAGCCCTGCCTTCTGTCTATATCCAGCAGAAAAGCATCTGCTTCTTACCTTTATTCCCTGTTGACTACATTTCTAAGCTCTGGGTGTTTCAGAAGACAGAAACCTCTTTAAAATGTATGATGCCCAGACATTGTGGATTTCACTCCCCCCCCCCCCCCCCCGCCCCCAACTGTGTGTTGTAACCTGGGATCCTGAATAATATTTTTCCTTCATTTATGGGTCTAGAGAGTTGGGCTTCAACACTGAGTTGTAGCATACTGACACAGTAAGGGGTTTATTACTTACCGAATTTCTTACATATGGAATAAACTTTAAAATCCAACAAAGGAAGTATTATTGCAGTGATAGACAAGTATTATTCACAATAAATGCACTGCCTGCAGGTCATCGTTCAGGTCACCATTTTAATGTTATGTTTTTCCCTGGTGTTAGGAATAATAGATTATTTCAAGAAGCTTTTAAATTCATTTTCTTCATTCCTTTCTCCTATCACATAGGACTAGTCTACACACGAGCTCATATCAAGAGCACTGAAAGTGTTTTGGTGTTAAGTCTGCTTATGGATTGGTCTTTCCTCTTAGCTTTGAAGTCTTTCCTATACAAAGAAAATTACTGCTGATGGTCTGTGAGCAATGTATGCAGCTGAACTGATAATGAACATAACTTGCCTGCAAATGTCAGCCAGGATAAACCATCTTCTGCCTCTTTCAGGAACTGTGGCTGAAATACAGTTAAAACCAGAGATTTCTTAGTACAGACTTTACAAGCTTTGTTTTCTAACTGCAGACATTCAAGGATGGTCTGCTTTTCCCATGAGTGTTTGCTTTCTGCTTCCTCTCATCCTGTTAGGGAAATGTAACTGTCTGCAAAGCCCTTGGGTCTTTCTAGTGCTGAAAACATCACCCTGAAGATTGGGGTTGGAGGTGATGTTCCTGGCTCTGCAGGCAGACATCCCAAAGCTGATAAGAACTCAGTGTTCCCCTTGGGACTGCATGTGCATTTTTCAGGTGATGCATCTTCCAAGGTTGCTCTGGCAGCCTGGGTATGTCTGAACAAAAAAACCATGGTTTGTTCTTGTTATACGTATTTGGTTGCCTTGGCAACTGAAGAATAATTCATCTGAAATGCAACTGGATAGGATAATTGATATATTTTGAGGAATACCTACAGGCTATAATAGGAATTTGACTGCCACCAGCCGTTCTGGGCTTCAGCAAAAAGAAAGACTAGGCTCTGAATCAGAAACAACTGTGTTTTCGGCAAGTCTGGATGTAAAGGTAATGCTGTTCTTCCTTGTGCCTGCAAGAGACTCTGTGATGGACTTCTCTGAAACTTCAGTACAGATCAACTGCATCTATGATTTCTTTTGAATATTTACTTTAGACGATCCAAAGAGTTTAGGAAACCTCTGAAGTAGAGTTCCCACTGTTGTTTTGTTTCTCTGATCTATGAATGAAATGCTTTGCAGAAAATCTCGGAGGCTCATATACAGGAAATTTTGACTGACACTGATGACCCATTATTATAGATATTAATGACTTTCAGGCACTAATGCCCCCAATTTGTAAGCTGGCTCACTGTACTCCGGTCTTCATGGAGGGTTTATGGATCTTGATCATCCAGTAGTTGACATTATTTAGACCACCTCATGTTCTGAGCACCTCATAACTTTCTTGCAACCCATATGCAGGATACAGGATATGACCTACTTCCCAGTGAATGAGAGGTTAAATTCAGATCTGCTTCCCTCTCCTTCTGCACAAAGGTTGACAGGAAGGGGGTGTAAGCATGGCATGGGAAAACAGATGGGGAGAGTGCCTGTGGGAAGATCGAATGGTCAGATGACCCAGTGGTCCTGAGACTCTGCTGGGTACACCCTGGAGCACAGCTCTATCTTTCTGAGTAGTTAAATAACTTCCTTCTTACAACACTAACCTCTTGAAAACAATGATTTTCCCACCAAATTATGTTCCCAGAGGACATCACTCTCACCTGACTCCAAGAGTTTGTCCCTCCATGCCTGGGATGAGATCCCTTGTTGGGCAGTGCAGGAATCTCTCGTACCTTGTGCCAAGAGCTTCTTGTGCTCCCAAACAAGAAATAAAGCTGGCACCTAACTTAAAGCAGGAATGTTCAGCCTGGTTTTAAGTCTCTTTATGTGAATTTATCAGATCCATGACAGTTTAATAACATTTCTGAGATATAATATTAATTATCCTAAACATTTTATTAATTTCACCTTTTTCATTCTTGATATAGAATCTGATACCAAGAAAATTCTCCATTAATTTTAAACAAGCTCTGAATCAGGTAGAGCTCAGAATGATATTGTATTCCTGGAGAGGGAAACTATAGCTTCTCAGAGTTTCCCAGGAATATAAATCCTAGTAGTGATAGATCACAAGGTCAATATGGTTAGAAAAAGAAAATATTTACTTTATTATAGCAAGATGCCAAACGGTGTCTGCTTTCACCTTGAAGACCCTAGGAGGAAAATGTTTCCAGAAAAAGAAAAGTTAGAGTCCTAATGAAAGTAGAAATATTTTTCATTCCCCCAATACACTGTTTATTGTGTTAGTATACAATCCATCAACAGCAGTAAATAGACTCAATAAACAAGGTAGTCTTCTAATACACTTGGAGATTTTGAGCTAAGAGAAATATGATTCTAGCACAAGACAAGATATTTCTTTAGCCACAGAGGAGAGTAGACTGAATGGATAATATGTCTGTTCTTGAGTCCTTATAATAAAATTTGCATCTGGTTGCCCATTGAAAATTTATCTCTTAAATTTATCTGGAAAGGGCTACACAACAGCTGAAAACTCATGACCTGTGAATTCACAAGTGACTTTGCAAGTCATGCTAATATGTTACATGCATTCCTTTGTCATTCATTCTAGGTGAACAATTATGTGTTTATCAATAAACAATAATAATAAAGTATCCAGCTGAGGAATTCTAAATCCAGAAAAATCTCTCAGACTAGAACTGAAGTTTAATAAAAATGCATAAATAATCTAAACAGTGTGAAAACAAAGACTTACAATGCAGAGTAAGTTTTCTGATTTGTTGATTTTTGTTCACATTCTCTCTTCCCAATCAGTCAGCCAGCTTTCAATAAATGGAGGAATATAAGTGAAGTGGAAGAGGAATTAATAACAAACACCCTCCCCACCCTCCACCCAAAACAGGGCTAAAACTAGGAACTATTCAGCTAATCAAAGAGAAAGCAACTTGATCACTGTGTATACATATTTGTGCTGGGAAAAGATGTCTGGAGTTTTTCATCCTTGCTGACACATCAGTAATGAGATCCAGTGGCTGGAAGTTGAAGTTAAACAGATTCAACTTTGAAATTAGATGCACTTCTCTAGCTGTGAAGGTAAATAAATAGTGTAACTGCTGGCCAAAAGAAGGGGTAGAGTCACCAGGCTTTGCTATTTTTAAAATGGACTACATTGGGCTTTATTTCAGGTTCTGGCAGGCATCCTACAGCACCTACATGCATGTGAGTTGAATCCCTACACAGCCAAAATCATGCTCTTTGGCCTGAGAATCTCTGAAACTCCATTTTCTGGTTTGCCCCCTCTTCTTCCATGGCCCTTTGGAAAGGAGGGGGGAGAAGGATTGTCCACACTGCCCTCAGCATCCTTCACCCCTTGCAGCTCTGCAGTAAGACAACAAGTATGATCAAATCTCATCATTTGGAGTTTCACATGCTGCCTGCCTCAGTCAGGGTAAAGGGAGAGGAGGTGGGCTCACACTCCCTTGAATGTGCAGTTGGCTTAGGTGTATTCTGAAGTGGCATTTCTTGCTTGCAGTGAACCAGTAGGGACTGTCTCGAGTGTGGTGTGCGCTAATGCAGGAGGACGGTGGCAATAGGCCTCACAGTTGCCTAGCTTGTCTTGTTTGCACATTCAGGGTCATGCTGAGTACCAGATTTAGGGAATTTTCCCACAGGCTGGAGTACCTGTGGTTCTGGATTTGTTGCCCTATTCTGCTATATGTTGTAGGATTCATCTGCTGGATCATTGGCTGCATGTTACCTAAGCAACTCCCTGTAGGTCACCGCACATTTGGTGGAGCCAGGTTCTTTCTTTTCCTTCACCAGTAGTATGCAAGAGTTAAGCTGCTGAGGACTAGGGTGATTTAGTTCAGCTAAAGTTTTGGGGTTGAATATTGGGTATGTGTGCGAAATGTAAAGCTGTATGGGGGGCAGAAGGCCAGCTTAGATGATCTAATTGTTTTCTACAGCCTTAGGCTTGAGGAAATTGTAAATACTCTGTAAAATACCATGCTTCTCTGAGCCAGGGGTGCCAGGCAGGCAGACAGGCCGGACACTGCAGGTGGGCTTGCTGTCCATACAGCTCTTCTCTGTCTTACAGAGATAGCATCTCTAAAAACATGGTTTGCTCTGTTCTGGGGGTGCTGTAACTGTTGTGAATAGCAGTCACTCATGGAGATCTGACCTTCATTTATTCTTGTTGATTTTCCCTTCAGTTAAATACGAGTGGCTGCCTCTTACTGCTGTTGAATGAGTCCTTCCTGCACTTGTGAAGAGCGATTCTTCTAAGAAACTCTACACGTTTTTCCAAAAACTTAGGTTATCTGCAGAGAGGGAAAATGGGTGCTGGAGTTACTGAGTGTGACCAGAAGAAGGGACAGGAAGGAAAGGAAAATTTGCCATAATTTTCCCCCCCGAATGGATAAAAACAGTAACCACCTTTCTGAAAGCCTGTTTCTCATATGATGATTGTCAGTTGCTGCTCACAGCTGTTGTAGAGCAGGCTGGAAAGGTCTTGTTCTTAGCCTTGCAGGGGGACCTTTGACAAGGAGAATGATCAGGCATGATGAAAGGCAACATAGATTTTCAAAGAGTTTTTGACTATGTGGGTTTCTGCCTGGCTATACAATAATACATGAGAAAAAATGATGCAATCCACTTCTTTAAAAAGTCCACTGTCAACATAGGGGAATTTGGTTCTTCTGGGTTACTGAGTCAGGTCTAAAATAATTTGTTGTCTCATGGAGAAACAGTATAGAAAGCAGATGAGGAGCCTTGTAGTCCTAACGTTCCACATGATTGCTGCTTGTGTCTGAGAGGGCCCGGGAAGACTGGAGCCCTGCCTGTCTGCCGCCTGGCTTCACAACGCAGGCTGTGGCCATGTGGCTTGGGGAGATGTTTGCTGAGAGATGGAGCGGTAACTGGGCGCCTTCAAGGGATCACAGTAGAGCCTTCGGTGAATAGAAGCTTATAAGAGCATGTTGCAGGTGCTTCAAAACTGCTTCTATTTACCCCTGCATGATTTTTCTAGGGAAGGAGAGTGGTTTCTAAAATATTCCTGTATAAATTGTTTCACTGTAACAGCAGGAGACCTGGCTGAATCCAGGACACAAAATGCCATTGAACAACATCCTGAGGTGAGACATATTATCCTCTCAGGTACCTGGCTGGTCCATGTGTTTCAGATAACACTCCTTATCAGACTTAGGGTTTCCCCTAAATTCAGATAACAGGGACACTCAGGTGATTTTACTTCCTCCTCAGAGTGAAATGTATTTCAACTGCTGCAGTCAGCACATATTTTATCTAATCTGATGTGACGGATGATTCCGCAGCTACTTTGTTCTTACTTGCAGTCAGAGCTGCTTCTCACACAGACTTAACTTGTTTTCACTCCTGTTGATTTTTGCTTAAGTTCCTTAAGTGGGTCAGCAGCCTGCAACAGTGGGAGAACAGCCTACTCACTCATTCTTTTCTTCACTAGTCCTTATTCTGAGGTGCCCACACCTCTTCTTGCAATCACTTGCCAGCCTGTGGAAGTTGTGACTTCAACGGCAGCTGAGGAAAGAGAAAGTGAGGCTGCTCCAAGGATGTTTTGGCCATGACTCTTTTACACAGGACTGTTGTCACAAGAGAAAAGATCGTTTAAAGCTTTTTTCCATCTTTTCCCTGATAGCTTTGCTCACAAAGCTAAGGCATGTTGCGATGACCAGGTAATCACTGTCCCACAGCTGCCTGTGATTAATGTGAACAGACTGATATGCACCAGGAAGTGTGCCGGCAGCTTAGAGTCCCACCTGCCTGGAAATTCCAGCTCTCTGGAAAAATCCTTTTATCAGTATATCAGTGGGATTTTTTTATCACGTTCATCTGTCTGTGTTCAGTTATGTGTGTATTTTGATCAACTGCTGATAGTAAGTGAAGTACAAGAGTAATGCCACAAAATTGTATTGATGGTATAGATAAATAAGAACACATCTATGGTGTATTCCAGCATAAATTAGCCATCTAAATTCATACCAAGATTGCAATCAAAGAGGCAAGGTGAATTAACTTGGAATGAGCTATTAAAACTTCATATAATCAGTCCTTTATAGAGGCTGGGAAAGGAGTGCTGGGGAGTGGGAGTTAGAGAACTGGGCAGTTGGCAAGTTATCCGAAGGTATCTTCCAGCACAACAGCATAGGTAGAAAAACAAGAGCCTTGCATTACAGATTCCTTTTCTCCTGAGATTTGAATTCTCTGTTCTTGTTCCACTCACTTTAAATTTTAACAGTCTCATTTTGTTACATATTTTGTAGCATCTATTCTGTACTTCCTTGAGGCAGACCTCACCTCTGTATTCATGTATATTGTGACAAGAACATTATGCATGCCTGTGTGTAAGCCTCCACCTCTATGCGAGGAGGTGACAACAATCCACTTGTCCAGTGCAATTACTTCAGTTCTCTTCAGGGGCAACTGCTCATCTCCCTGAGTTGCTTCCTGCCTTAGAAGCACTGATGGAAGCTCCCATGGGTGATCGCACACTTGGATAGCTTATACCCAAGTACTTGGCTATTGTTCTCCAAATGGCAGAGTATTCAGGCTCATGACAGGTATTGGGTATAAGTCTGGAGGTGAAGTTGATTTTCTTCACTCTGGAATGAGGCAGACTTGTTAGGGAACTGCCCCAGACTGTCCACAGCTCAGCTGCTAACTTATAGAGGGCTCCCAGCCATCTGCCCCCATTGAGAGGGGATTATTGCACTGTTCAAGCAGGACTGCAAGAGCAGGCCTGAAGGAAGTCAGACAAGGGGACACCTTCGCTCACCAACAGAGCAGTAGAGCCCTTATAAGGAGAAACATGAGTATTCTGTACCTTGGACCTAAGAGAGAAACAAGTTACTGGCCTCACAAGTAGATCATTAGTAGTTGCAGCCACGCAGCTTCTGTTAAGTTCTACTGTAATCTGTTCTTTGCTGTAGCAAATAAAGATCTTAGGTTTTGGTTTTCCTACATTAAAGCGCTTTTTTTTTTCAGTTGTTTCACATGGAGATAATAATCTCAAGATAAAATCTCAAAGGACACACAGAAAACTCAGCTTTTTCCTTGATGTAGCTGGCCACAGACAAACCCTCCTGAGATTTACCTCGACCAGATGCACAAGGATAAAAATTACAATGTCTTGTCTTACAAAATACTTATGCTGAGAGAACTACATCAGGTTGGTCTTTTGCTGTAAAGCTAAAGAGTACTGCTGTTCCTTCTCCTATGCCAATCTAGGGGAGTTCCCAACATCCAAACAGCTGTCCAGCTCTCACAGATCAAAATGATTTCAAGCAAAGTAGGAAGGCATTAAGATCCAGTTAGCGCAGAAAAGGTGCTATTATCACAGACAATATTATGTTCTCCTTATGTGCACATGAGTTTGACAATATTAATTTGAAGATGGACAGTTTTACTGCTGATTTCACATTATTTTTCCTTTAATGAAGCATGTTATTAACAATGTTGGGGTATATGGTATTCCAAATTATAACAAGATATCCAATATTTTTTCATAACCTTCCCCTTCCAATATATTTGAAGTTGATTGCCTGTTTCCATACTAGTCTTTTAAATAGTGTTGAGTTTCCTGAGTAGGCAGTAGGGCTGAAGCTTACAGAAACTCTGACCTTCTTCAAAGATGAATAGTAAGAAGTTGTTTTGAAATTCGGTTATGCTGCCTCCTTGCTTATCTTTGAGTGGAAAAAGCCCCCAAACCTCTGTGGGGAGCCTCTTCAAAGAAAATGGAACATGAACCACACACAAAATTGTAGCCTACGTTGAATTATTAAAATAGTCTGCTCCTCTCTGACAGCAGGGTCAGAAGTCTTCATTCCAACTCCATATTTTATCTTTCCAGGCTTTCTGTCCCTTACTGCAAAATCTGTAGCTGACAAAATTCAATATAGTTTCTGAAAGGACTCCTGAGCACTGTTGTTAGAGTTGTATTGTGTTCTTTGATTGCTTTGGAGATGTCATAAAAGAAGTAGCAGGGATAATATCTGAAGAACTACTAAAACAAAGTCAAAGGTGGCAATTTGAAAAGAGAGTCCTTGACTCCCTTCCGGACTGCTTTCAGTATTTCCATCTTCCCTCTGTAGTTTCCCACTGTGCAGCAGATGTACTCTTTTCTTCAGGATCAAGAGAATGGTTTCCATTTTATTTCATGGGAAATATCTTTTGTGTGTTAGAGGTAGAAGGAATTCACTTACGCTACAAAGGTTTCCTCTCTGCAGTATCATAGAGCAAGAGCTGTGGAAAACACTGCGCCAATGGACCGCGTACTTTTTGAAATCCAGTTCTGCTTAAAAAGAACTTAAAAAGTGATAAAGTTAGACAAATGGTAACCTTAAAATTAGAAATGTACTTCTGGAAGGGGACTCCTGGGTTGCTGAAAGTGCTACTGTCAGACAACCAGATCATGCAAACTCCTCCAGCAACTGATCATGCTCTGTTTGAAACTAGCTTTCCTTTGTACCTTTTACTCGTACTAGAAGGCAGCTCCAGAGCCCTACTGCTGTCAAGGCTAGAGGAGTGATTCTCTATCCCAGCTGTCCACTACTGCATGTTCTTTCAAAACTTATAGCTAACTCATGCAGCTTGTTCTTGTGCTGATGTTTTCTTTTTTGATAGCTCCTTTCCTTTTCTATTTCCCCACTGCTCACAGACACTATTTTTACAGGCAGCATCCCCCTTAGTCATCAACCTGTTAGGCAAAAAATGTCATGATCTCCTAGGCAATGTGTGGGCTGCTCCATGGGATATGTGCTGTCCTTTTCCCTCCATTGTTCAGGCTGGAGAACCTGTTGCAGTGTACTATGCTTCCCTTCTAGGCCAGACATCTTAGTTGTCTTCCTGTGGAAACTAGGACATAGGGGAAAAAGAGGGAAACGATGTGTACCAAGACCTTGTCCCGCAACAGGAACACAGCCAGGGACAGCACACAAACTAAGGATATGGGACATACTCTAAGATCCTGCAGCACAGATATAACTTCATCTTTCATAATATAAAATAAAGGAATGGGGAGGCTAACAAATAGTACCTGTTCCATCTGCAGTTCATGTTGATCAGCTAGAATCTTACTAGTGCTTTGTAAAGTGGTGTTGATACTTTTTTGCATCTTTTCAAAATATCTTGCCTGATAAATCCTGGTGTTCCAGCTAGCTCTTTCACATCTGGATTGTACTGGTGGTTCATCATCATCCAGAGGTTGCTAATACTCTCAGGTCTTTATCCTCTTTGATTATTTCCAGTGGGTGTATTTATAACAAGAACCTGTGACCTGCAAGCATGACCTTGCACTTGGTACTACTTATTTTCACCCCATATGTCTTTTTCCAGTCAGCAAGGTCATCCAGCTCTTTTTCAATAACAGTCCGATCTTCTGCTCTGTTGATGCCTTTATATTCTGAGACAACAGCAAATTTTAGTGATGAAATCACACTTTTGCATGAGAATCATTAAAAAAAACATGAATCAAACTTATTCTAAGACACAGTCCTGAGAAACTGCCTATTAATTTACCTTTATCTCCAGACTTTGATTCATTCACTGTCCTTCCTCTTTAGCCAGTTCTTCTCCTAACTCATAATCTAATATTATATTAATCCCTAGCTCTTTGATGTAACATTTCCTTTTTCATGTCACATCATACTAGGTATTGTACTGATGTCCAGGTAGATTGAATCAGCTACATTTCCTTGGTCTTAATAATTAGTTATTTGTTTACTCTTACATGCTCTTCTAGTGAGCCTTTAAGCATTTCCTTCCATGTCTTTAATTATGCTTTCCATCAAAGTTTGCTCTAAAAACTTGTGTGCAATTGTGATCAGACTAATGATCCTCTATTTGACCGCATTACGTTTCTCCCTTCTTTGCTATTCTCTGGATGTATGATCTCTTGGAAGTTTTGATAATAATTCTAGGTAGTGGACATGGACCTTCAGATGCCATTTCTTTTCAGGGCTTGGAGATAGCCCAGCCTCCTGCAAGTTAGAATAAATGGAGCTCTCCAGTCTCTCTCTGCTTTGGTACAGTTCATTCCATTATCTGTTTTTGTTCTTTTTAGTCACTCTCCCTTTACATCCATGTTCAACAGTTCTGTCATATCTGATAACTGGTATGAAGGTTTTGCTCTAAACCATGATTATCTTTAATCTCTTACTCTGTTGTGATTGCAATGCCTGCCCCCCTTTTTTTTATTTACATGCCTGAAAATTATGTTGCTGTCTTTTAGAATGTCTATGCAAGATCTAATTCTGTTTGACTTGTAACAGGCTTGCTACATTCCCATAAGGTTTTGGTAAGATTATATAACTTGTAGATTCTACTTTTTAAATGCCTGGCAAAAGAAAGACCTTGGGATCAAAGCACTTGTTTTTTGTTTCTGATTAACGAGATGCCATGTCAGATTAATGAGATTTACCTGCTTGGATATTGTGTTGGAAAGGGTAACCAGTTAAGGTTTACCTTCCCTTTCCTGATTTTATTAGAGGATACTTTGAATGGCTCATAGACATTTTGAGAGCTTTCTCCAGCCTTTTGTTGAAGGGATGGAGAGAAGGAAAGCATAATAAACAGGAGTTTTCTTCCCTCGTATCAAATGTAACCTCAAATGCCCCCCCCCCCCCCCCCAAAAAAAAAAAGTATTCCTTCTTAGTCAGTTCGACTTCCTTGGTAACTCTGCTACTGTTAGCCTTCTGGTTTGCTATTCATTCATTTCCAAGGTAGACAAAACCTGAGTTTTAACATAAAAATCAACACAGATATGAAAAAGAAAAAATAAAGGGTGGCTTTTTTTTAAAGCATAGCTAAAGCAGGCTCAGTGGAGAGAAGAGGAGGAAGAAAGACAGCACCATCTTGGGGCTATCTGATCAAGGATTTTTTCAACAAAATGTATTAATGTCAAAGCACGAAGATCCATCAAAACAAACTTGCCATGGGCAAAGTGTCTGTTTTGCTGTGTTAGCCATTAAAAGCCATCTGGAAAATTTTGGCGGTGCTGAAATCCTGCTCTAGTATTTTCAAGATGGAGGTCCTCCTACTTATTCAGAACAACTTATTTTGATACTTTAAGCCACTTTTTTTTTTTTTTCAATTTAATCAAAGTTTGGGTACAAAAGATTTTCCTTGGCCTGAATCCATTTTGCCCCAGTTTGGGACTGGAAAAGTTTTTGAAATGGTGAAGTTTTCCCAGGATGATAAGACAACTTCCTGCTCAGTTCCAATTAGCTTATTTGCGTTATTATCTAAGCCTTGTAATTAACAGCAAGTTAATTTTGAGGGTACAGTCCTTGTTTATTATGTCTATTGCCTAAAAGCATTTGGCGTAGTCCAGGAGGACATGTAAAGACACAGGAGGGAAAGAGGAAAAAAAGGCAATGCTTGCCCAAAGAACTAACAAAAAGGGGAAGGTTTCTGGAGCATCGTGTTAAAACAAAGTTTTGATATGTATTGGTGTGGTGTGGTGCCGTGGCCGGGCAGTGGCAGGGCTAGACTACTGCGGCGTTGAGGGGCAGCAACTGATGGCCCTGAGCTAGGCTGAGATGGGACTGGGGCTAGGGGGAGGTCAGGGGTGGGCAGGGACAGGGGCTATCAGTGCTTCAGGGCCCGGGCAGGCCTGGAGCTTCCTCGTGAGGTCTTCCTGGTCACATTTCAGACAGACTAATTCAGTCCATAAACGTGGAACTGCCATAGTTTAGCCATCAGAATTTGGTAGATTTGCTCAAGTGAAATATGACACAACTAGGGAAGTTCAGAAACTCATGTGCAGAGATTCTGATCTGTGGTGAAAGCTAGTAACAATTTAAAAAGAATATAATCAGGATTTGGACAAGATGCCATGGAAATATTGTAAGACAGAAGCTCCAATTACAGAAGCCTGTATTTAATGTTGTAAGGCACTTAGAAGTAAGTTATTCTAAAACTGAACATAAGAGCTATAAAATTCAAACAAAATGATTTCTCTAGCTTATATATACCCCAAATTTCATGAAATTCAGACCTATCTTATTATGTTTTTGATCTTTCAACAAGAAAGTAAAGAAAATGAGAATTCTTTTGCTTGCTCTTCTTTTCTTAATGGTCTTTATCTTGCTTGGCTTTGAGTTACAACTGTGACATTCAATTAGGTGCTGAAAATGTACTAGTTGATTTGACACTGCAAGAAAAAATATGAATAATTTCTCATAAAAATACTATTCCCGGAGGATTTCAAGTTCCTACTTAATAACATAAAGCAGATTTTTTTTGTTACTCTCCTGCAAAGATTTTGATGGGAATTTATAGGTATTAAACATAGCCAGAGGAGGGAGCCTCTAATTGTCCTATGAATGCAATGAAAACCTGTTGGGAATTAGAACGAAGTGAGAAACATTTCAATTAAAGAAAAAAGAAAGCAAGCAGAGGCCTTTGTTGATTCCTACAGCTTTTCATGGAAAAGCCCTCCATCTAAGCACACTTATTGCAGGATATTTTTCAGTGATGCAGAGCAGTGGAATCTATGAAATCCAGCCCATGAAGTGCTCACAGCTGATACTGCAAATGCTGCCCAAACTGTCGAATGCTACCTCCTGCCTTTGAAACTCGGCCTCCATCCTTCCCCTATCTGAATTCCTCTCCCTCCTTTCCCTTCTTCCAGTCTCTTCAGCCACTCTCTGTGCCTCCGTTTGCCATGTGTGACATGAGGCCCATTCTGTGTCCTCTTCTCTCATTGCTGTAAAATTGAATCTAAAAAATCTAAAATTGAATCTGAAAATACTCGACGGCTGAACAGTGTGGATTGGAGCCTGTCCCCTTAGAACTGCAGTGCTGTAGTCCTTTTCATAGGTGAGACTGCTCTTTAAAACCATCTAGAAATTACTCTTGGAGCAGTAAAATGGGTCTGCTTAAGGAACAGCTCAAGCGAGTGACTTTCTGCAGTAAACAGCTCCATGGCAGTAACAATGGTTTCACTCCTGTAATGCATTAAAGTACAGAAGGTTTTCTTCAATGGCAGTGCTTGAACCCATCAACTGAGTATAATTTTCACATTTTTTTTTTTATCTGGCACATCTGTGCTCTTTGATCATAGTTGCATTGCATTATGAGCTTGTGTTTATGAGCCTTGCATAGAAGCAAGAGCAACTCACTGCTGGCTTTCTTTTCCATTGCCACAAATGTAGGACAGACAGGGACAGAAAACAGATTTAGAAGAAATAGGCTTGGTGGATTTCTGATCTCTTAGAGCTTTCAGAGGAGGTTAAATACTTAAAAATCTATTTCTTGTTCTGTTAAACAAGCCAGGCATAGTTATCTTAACAAACCTAATCATGATACACTGAACACCAATTAAACAGAAGCTTTCTACAGACTGGTTCAGTGATAAAAAAGGGGTCCCTCAGCCCTTCCTCCCTGGCACATGAATGACTTCCAGCAGGATCTCCAGAGCTCAAAGCATGAGCAATTATAGCTTGAACTAAAGGGTTAAGACACTGTGATCAAAAGCAGTAACAACTCCTATCATCAATGGACTGGCACTGAAGGGGGAGTTTTAATTTTTACCAGTGAAGAAGTCACTTTTTTGCCTTCCTTTTGCTCTACAGTTCCCACACCAATAAGTTATTTTAATAGTAATTTGTATTCCATTACTGCCTGGTTGCGATCAAAGCCTTAACATGCAGTGAAAATTTTCTGCAGAGGTCCCTTCCATCTGGTGCAGAACACTTTCCATTTCCTTTCTGACCGGAAATCTTTTCGAGGGGTTCTTCCTGTATGCTAGAAACATGTGATAAAAAAACTGCTCCCAAAACTTCTAGAGGAAACATTCATCTGACACTTGTCCATTCTGAGATTACAGGTGCCTGTTTTACTTTCACCACATGTGGTTTTAGTTCCCTTTTGTTTATTTGTTTTACAGGATTTACCCAAGACAATTTACAAATCCAAATCTTAGATCTTTCCAAAACTTGCAACTGAATGTTTTGTTTTATTCCATTGGAGAAATGGAATTTTTATTTTCCTGAGCAATATGTGAATAAGAACATAAGGATAAGGCGACAAAATCATAGCTTCAAAAGTGCACAGTGCAGCTAAATGGTAATTCCACTTCATAATAAAGATTTTTTTCCTTTAACTTTCAGTTTTATACTTCAAAGAGTCAGGTATGAAGTACACCCCAAATGCAAGTCCCTTCTAGCTGCTATAGGTAATCAGGTTTCAGATAAAATCACGGCACCTTTTAAGTTTTTCCTCTGAATCTATCATCTGATCCTGACTTGCTGAAATCAGAAATTCAGATCCTTCCAGATTCCTTCCAAAGATCCAGTTTGATGTTTTCAGACGGTTCCAAGTGTTGCAAGCCTCTCACTCCAAGACTGCTTTGTGAAGCCTTTCACTTTACAACAATTTTGCCCAGCTGGTGGCAAGTATCAACTAATGTTCAACTTTCACAAGCTGATGTACGTTTTTAATGTAAAAGGAAGGATGAAAATGGGCTTGAAAATGTGGACATTTCCTTTTCTGAAAGTACTGCATCAACATGTCTTTGTTATTCTGTAGTGACCTGCCACAGTCCGAGTTTCTCAAAACTAGCTAAAATCATCTTAGCATGCTGTACTGCAGACAAAGCTTTTCAATGTTCAGTTCTCCTCACTGAAGGAGAGGCTTCCTTGGCTCTCAGCCACAGATTAATAGTCTGTAACCAAGCTCGCTCTCAAAAATGTCAAATTTAATTGAAAAAGGAAAATCAGAAAATAAAAAGTTATCTGGCATAACTCCTTTGGGTCCCACTCCTACAAGCTCTGCAGGTTCCTCTGCTTCATTAACCAACCCTGTGATAGCAGGCTATGCCACCAGTATCAGTGCCCCACTGCACCTCTGCTTGGAGTCCCGGGAGCACCATCTGGCTGTCGGGCACCGAAGCAGCCCAGCTAGGTGCACGTCTGGCTGCCATGATGCAAAAAGCAGCTGTGGCACAGAGCAGTAACAAAGGTCTGTTGCCCCCCCTTGCCTCCTTCCCTCTGTGAATAAACTGGAAAAAGCAAGAGCATGAACTGTCACATGGCTAAGGACATAGCTTGCCCTCTGTACTCTCTTATTTCTAGGTCCAACACTGCGCACCCCGTGGCGGTGCAGGTGTGGAATAGAAGCTATCAAAAGCACAGGCACAAGCAACAGAGCTCTTAGAGGAGATCAGGGGTAGAGTGGGCCAGGAGTTTTCTCAAGAAGCAAAGGGTTAAGCATGAAGCATTTGCTTCAGAGCCACCTGGTTTGTTGCGATTTGGGTGAATCCAAGGCAGAGTTGTGAAAGAGCCTTCGCAGTGAGCTGGGAATCTGCGAAGCTGCCAGTGCCAGCACCTACGCAGCTCTGCAGCTGCGTGCTGGGAGCCACCCACTGCTCCATGAAATTGTCTGCCTGCTCAGTTTTGCCATATGCATGACCTGTGAAGCTGGTAGGAATATCAAAACCACAATCCCGTTCTGCCGTAAATTTACTGAAGGCAGAACCCTGGGTTTTGGGCTCAATATCATGCTGGGAAAAGCTGTCCAAACATAGAAGTTTGTCCATGACCAGTTGTATGTAGCTGTTGTGAGTGTGCACCGCCCCAAGTTGTGTTTGATAGGTCACGTATGCCCTCAGTTATCAAAGTTTTCCAGTGCTTTTATCTGACTTAGAGTCCAGCAGACTTAAGAGGTTTTTTTATCTTACAGCAAGGAAATTCACTGTTATAGGACCTTGGTGTTACAGTATTTACTGAAGATGGTAACAGTGCCTGGACAGGAGAAGGGCTCCAAATATAACAGAGTACCACCCAGTTCAGGGACGATCTCTTCAGGTGGGCATTCATAAGGCTGCTGTATCTGGATACCAGCAGAATCCAGCTGATCCCGTTTTCTAGTGTGCAGATAGAAAACTGTTGATCTAGAAAGTAGCACAGTGTTGATGATTATCCATTCAGAGGGAGCACGCACATAAGGCTTTTCAGGCTTTGTTTTTTTTATTATGCCTGTGCCATCTGCCACCATTCTTCCATTTCCTTTTCTGGGTTTTATCTCACTGGGAGGCAAAAGGCAACAGAGAAACAGCTGAATCCAAGTTAAAAAATGGAGTTCTCAGTCCATTACAGATGTGCAGTGAGTCCTCAGTATCTATGCAAGTCATAGACGTTTTTCTATCTTCACACAGGACCACAGACTTGTAGGAGGAGAGAAATTTATAACTGATCAAGAGCCATTGTACAACTGATCACTTGCCTGTTTACTGTTGAATCTGTTGTGCAGAACAGATAAAATTTTGAGGCACCAGGACTTGCACATGTGAGGAATTCATTCAGAAAAGTGTTAATTTCCATAGAATTCTCCTTCTAATTTTTTTGTGGGAGAGAGGGTCCTTCATACTCTGATAGTAGTCCTCCAAGCAGAGATGAGAAGACCTGGTATAGACACAGGAGGTCACTCTCAGGTAATACATTCAGAAAGGAGCCTACCTGTTTCTGTATATGATTTGGCTCTGTCATTCCAGCTGGACTCTTCAGTGCTCCCAGACAAAGGGAGGGCTGTGCTCCTTTTGGGAACCAAAACTGGAGGGGTAGGGGGGTCCTCAGATAGGAGCCTTTTTTTCACTGCTGCCTAAAGCAAGGAGAACTCCCTTGGCAGGAACTAGGGCTTGTAGGACATTTTTAGCTGACGGAAAAGTACCAGAACAGAGATAAGGCCCTCACTCATGTTCTGTATCCCTGGCTAGCCTGTATGAGGGAGTGGTAGGCTGTAACTGCCAAAATAATCCCCTGTTCCTTTAGGACTGGAGGCTGTGCAGATTAGTGGTTAGAAGAAAAGTGGGGTAATGCATGCTCTCTTCACAGCTCCGTCATTGATTTGCCTTGGGCAAATTTCCTCACTTCCCTTATTCCTAAGTTTCCTCAGCTGTAAACTGTGAATAATCATACTTGTGCCCTTGCAAAGTCTTTTCAAGAAGTCAAGCAATACAAAGAAAGTATTATTCTATATGACTAGTCTACAGCTGTCTTCTTGTAGTTGGACAATTTTTTCTCAGCATGCCAAGGAGGTGCAGCCAATAATGGATTACTTTTCAGTTTGGTTCTGTGTGTTACATCTCATCTTCCAGATGAAGTAGGTTTTAAATATTAACTTTCACTTAGTTTTAAATGTTCTTGTCCCTGTGGATGTTACTTGGTCTCCTCTCCTATTTGAGGGTGGGTAAGGTCTTGCTTCCCCTTTCTATCTTTGGCACAACAGTACAAGAGAGTTGTTCTCAGGATTTTTTTAATAGAATAGAAAACAATCTGCACCAGCAATGGTCATGATCCAGCCATTTTCTATAGATGTAGAGAATCCACTGCAAGCTCCCACGAAGTTCTCATATTCATGGAGAGGCTTGCATTTTCAACCATGTCTAAGAAATGCTGTATTCCCATCAAAGCAGACCATTCAGCCAACACTCAGCCTGAGTCCACTCGTATCAGGGAATCAGCTCAAGCTTCCTTTAACAAACTTAGGATCACTTTTACAAAGATGTGTTGGAGCAGGTAAATAACTGTTTTCAGTAAAATAATCATCCACCTTAAAGTAACACTAGATGAAAACTGGAAGAAACACCAGCATACACAGATACCAGCAAAGATGAGTAAAAGCTAGTCTGCTGGGGAATGTAATGTATTTGCAAAGTTACACTGAAGGGCATTTACTGCCTACAGACATTTTTCAATTTGAACAACTTCATAAAGGCCATGAGAGCAGCTGTTGAGCATTTATAGAGAAACAGTAGCATCCAGTCTCTTAAAAGACTGGGAGAATAACTAGGTAAATTTCACTTATATGGCTACCTATCTTCCAAATGTTCTCTTAAATGTTAAGTACCTTAAATGTAATTTGCAGTCCAGCTCAACATAAGCTTCGTAAAGAATTTGTGTTTGATCCAACACCCCCCCACCCCTGACTCACAGAATGGAGAGGAAGAAATGATGGTAGTTACCTGATACCAACAATTGCTGCCTAATGAATGAAGACAGCAGCTGTCTGAGATGCTGGGGGATCTCTCTGATGCCAGCCAGGCAATAGATGCCATAGAAGCATATGCATCTTCAAGGTATCTTTGCGAGAGATAATATGATTATGAAGCAAGGCAACAATTTGCAGGTTGCAAGTGCATTGTTACCTCTGCTTGTGTAGGGTTGTGGGACAGTGTCAAATCCATCTCTGAGAAAGTGGGTCTGAGTCATTAAATGCTGCTGAAATTGTAAGAGTTATAAGGAACATCTTAGTTCAAGCATTCTCAGTTATTCAAGCAAAAAATCTCTTAAGAGCCATTGGTGTGTCCTTCAAATTGCAATTAGTTATCTCTTTATGAGTATGTTGGACACACACAAGGATTTGAAATCTCATTCAAAATTACTGGTTAAAGTAATAGCTACTTTTTAAAAATTCATTCTTAATAATTATTGGAGAAATTAATTCCACTCTCTTAGAGTTCTTTAATAAGAAAGTGCAAGCTGTCTTTGAAGTACTAGCAGCCCAGTTATTCCTCAGTGTTATTTTGACTCATCCATCTTCCTTCAAGGCTTTAAGCTCTTCTGTTTATCAAGCAAATCAGCAAATAAGTCAAAGCACAACTCTAAAACTGAATCAGCCTTATCAGCAATACAGGGAATAGAATTCTGCCAATATTTTATGGCACACGCAGCCATTAAAGAATAGTCTTTATCCAAATCAGATTAAGTTTTACCAATGTATCAACTGAAAGTAAATTATGGAGAAAGGTAAATGTACATGAAGGTAAAGGAAAAAGTCCTAAATCTCAAATCTAACACACCTCTGCTGGAGATATGTTGCTGATCAAAAAGAATTTTACCAAAAAAAGAATGAAAACAGAAATCTACAACATTCCTTTATAATCCAATGGAAACATTGTTTATAAATCTCTAGAAATTCACAAGAGATAAAGGATTCTTCTTATTAAAGCAGAATGATGAAAGAAAACAAGGATAAGGATGTTCTTTGAGAAAAGCCTAAGCCTTTTTCTACATGGAACTGTGTTTTTTTTTTTTTTTTTTTATCCTTTTACCCCCTCTATTTCTGTGTTGATACTAGTAGATTTGGAGACTCTGTCCACTCTGTTTACTTTGGGTTAGTTTCCAATGAGTAAGAGAGAGATCCACACAGGTTTGGATTTTCTCAAAATATTTGTATACCATCCTGGGTGCTAAGTCCATCAGGCTTTGCATTCTGTGACTTTTTCATTGTTGCTTGTCTACTAGAATCTGGTGGATTTATCAGTCTTGGGGTCAAATTCAAAAGATCCCATGATTCCTCTGATCCCATTGTTCATATGTTTTTAATGATTCCACCACCATTTTTATATTGCCTAAGGACACAACTAAACCCTGCAAATCAGATAGTCATCACTATCAACAGTGTGGTCCATACATCATGATAGTCTTACAGCCTGGATGATTTTTGGATAAAATTGGAACTGCTTTTACTGTAGTCACTATTGTGCTATGTGGATACATTTGAGATGAAGGGGGAAAAGCCATAGCGGGTCACATTAGAGGTCCTTCTAGCACTATATCCTGTCCCCAGCAGTGACCTGACATGTATGCCAAGGAAAAAGTATAATAATGGGAAATCGATATAATGAAACTTTTAAAAAATGTTCTTCCAAGTTATTTTGTGATGTAAACTGTTTTCATGATGGTGCTTTGTTTCTTGTTTTGGTCAAGTAGCACTGATGGCTAACGCATGCAGAGGACTGCCTGCAAAATGAGAATAACCAGCAGTGACTGCAGAACTGCAGGATCTGGAAGGCCCCTTTGCTTTGGAATCTGAGCATAGATCATCTGAGAGCATCTGCACCACACCACCAGCCTTACCTTCCCCTTCAGCAGAGAGGTCTCTGCCAGCTGCCTTCCTGATACTTGTTACTCCTGAGAGCTACTGGCTGATCAAAGACTAGTCCAGTGTTGGCTCACCAGGTGTCTGGACTGTCGTCACTGGTGGTACGCTATTTAAGAGGGTGCTCTGCTCTCGTTCGCAACACTAGGCAATGAAGCAATAGATTTGCTGGACTGTGCTTCCAATGAAACACAAAGGTCACTGGTGGATCCTGGGTACCAGACCCTCCAACGTATTCAAGTGCTTAACTCCCACTAAAGTTGCCTGTTTATTTGTTCATACGAAATTCCAAAGCATAATCTAAAATTAAACTTCTGATTTTGTCCGTAGTGGAAGTTAGTTAGCACATCTCAACTTGCCCACCAATATCAGTTTCATTTGGTGTTAAGAACAAGTTTAGCACACAAGTCTCTCTTTTTCATAGCAAACAGCCTTTGCTTATTATCATATTAAAGGAATGCCACTGGTTAAATCAAGCAATGAATATAAATAGCTGTATTACTGCCATCAGGCATCAGTGTTTATTTAGTGGATGTGAATCATGCGTGCCTCTTTGATCTGGCTTTGACTAAGCCATTGCTGTTTTCATACAAAAAAGGTTATTTGCAAACACTGCAAGAGTATCGTATACATTAAACATGGAACTAATCAATATGGAACGCTCTCTGCCACTCCTGCAGCCCTGTGCACTGCCACAGTGTTTTTAAGTGTTGTGAATGTCTCTGTGAGTGCCTGGGTCCCTGAAGACACTCTCAGCTCCTTCCTTTGGACTAGAGAAGATCAAGACTGAAATCGGCCCTACTGAAATCAGTGGCTGTATCACTATCGGGTCTCTGTGAAGGGCATATATCTGACAGCAGAAAGAACAAAAGCAATCAAGGACAACACTAATTTATTTGTGGACTGTTTGGGTTACAGTGCATGCAGGAGTGTGTTTGAAAGAGAAATTTGTTTGTGCATAATCAGATAAGCAGCTACTCGTGCTCATTACCCACACTGAACTTTTTATTACTTCTTGCTAACACAAAGCTCCTGTGCAGAATTTTAAAACTGAACACACATGGCTCCCCTTCAACAAACAGTATGCAGATTGTTGTGAGTGCTAGAAAAGCAAAAGATAACCCATATATATATACTGCCAAAGTAATGTTATCACAGTCACTATGATAAACAACTTAGAATGGGACTCGTTCTAATGCCAAATATTAACCTGGGCAAAATAGCTGATAGGAATAGTGTTTATCCAACCAAGAGACATAACTGACCTCAAATGCTCTCTAATAAGGGAATTAGGGATGGCAAAGGAGTAGAAAGAGTTGTAGAAATATCCAAACGATTAGATGATACTCAAACCTGAGAGTACATCTCTCCCTGTCTGTCTGTGTGTCTGTTACTTCCGCTCTAATACAAGGTCAGAGAAAGGTTTAGGTTTCAAAAGGAAACTGGACCTCAAGGTTTTTGAGAAAACTTGGCCTTCACTTCTACATTTGTAGCAAAATCAGATCAGTTTTGTATGATGTGGGATTTTTTCATTATCATTTGATGCCATTTTAGATATTATTTCCCTTTGTTTTTACCTGCAGGTCTTTCAGAGAAGGAGTTTTGAACTTATATGGGATGCTAGCTGTACTAGGAAAGTACAGTGGACTAGCAAACTATTTCTCTTTCAGTCTGATATTTCATAATGCACTGAATTAAACCATAACTTGGAGTAGTCTTGGAAAAATGGTGGGAATTTTTAGGATGAAAGTGAAATGGTAATTATTTTGAAAAAGATTCACCTGAAGAGAAGAAGGAGGGAGTTTGGCTGTGTTCTTTTATAAAAAACATATGCTCTTCATGTTAATGGTGTGATGTTCTCTTGTCTGACTGCATATTATTACATCAAAGGGCTTGTCAAAGGAACCAAGCCAGAACGGCTAAACAATGACCCAGATAAGCATCCTTGAGGAAACAGTAGAGGTGCTGTTATTGGGGAATGCCTTCTAGTTGGCTTCATCCCAGATTGGAATGGTTTATTTTTCACCAGGCTAAATCTAGAACCCCAGAATCTTTGAGATTCTGATAAATTCTTGATAAATTTACTGTGAAGGGAAAAGATATGGCAAGCTTTCAGAGTTTAAACGGGGGAATAAACCAAAGAATTTGTTTCTCCCAGCCCAGAAATGAGGAATAGTTGGACTGAAGGGTAGAGTGACCATGGCTCACTTATTTTAAGGGATATCCCTCACTTCATTCAATGTTACATGAATAAAGAGAAGGTGGGTCAATCAATCAAACCTTTGTAGAGCAACTCTAAGCAATGTAACTATTGATTGAAGCTGTTTTCCACTGCAGAATTGAGCCTGAAGAAATGTAGTCTTTTAACGCAAACTAGGCCAAAGCTATTAGAATGCTTCCAAACTGTCTTTTTGTTCTTTTAGGAGAGCCCAGAATTGCATACCTTGAATGAAAATCATGGCTGTGACTTCATGGTGGGAATTCAACCTGTTAAAACATGACATTACCTCAGGCTTCTGCTTCTTGCACCTGTACCAAGGTAAGGAAAAGGCATGCATGGAAGAACCTTTCTGAAAAAAGATGAATTAATATTTATACAGCTTGTTCTATGTGTTACTGAAAGGTTTCACTGGCTCTGTAGAGCTAGTAGTGTCCTAAATTATGTGTATACCTCCTCACATCAGTAGCAGACCACTGCCATGCCTTGCATTTGGGTGTAGTGAGGCTTTGCCATAGTATATGTAGGTAAGAGCTGCCACAAACTCAGTCCATTTCTCAAGATATTTTGAGACTTCAAAATATGTTTTCATCCACTCAGTGAAAAGCTGCTTCAGTCCCCCCAAAATCAATTTTGACTGTTTTTTCAGTCCTCCATATGGTAGATTCCTTTCAGAGCTTCCCACCATGGTACCAAAATTCAGATTACTGTCTTAATGAGTGCTGTAACAAGTGCAGCCAGTACAAAAGGCACCTGAAGAAACAGCCTTTTCCCTGCATTAATTTTTGATGAACAAACTGGTCGTGACGTTGTGAAACATATTTTCAACCTTTACCCTCTGCTCTGCTGCCAATCCCTCCATGTGCTTTGGCAGCAGCTTCAATGGGATCTCAACTCGCATGGAGGGGAATCGGAGGGTAGGTGATGCAAGGAGAGCATGTTAACATTCAGGCAGTGAGGCTGCTTACCTTGCCCCAGTTCAGGTGCAAAGCCAGGTGCTTCTCTAACATCATAAAACAAACAGCAGAAACTGCTGGTTACGAAGATAAACATTTGCCACGTTACAGAACCTTATCAGAGGGAATGTGTTGCTGTTTGTTGGTGGGACTTTCCAGGAACTGGAGATACACGGGGTCAGAAACTCCTGCCAGCTTCATGGGGCTGAGTTTTCACCCGGGCATCTCTACTATTTGAAACCACAGCTTGCTCTTTTCCTCTTTATCCCTCTCTGTCTCTGTTTCCCCTTCTCTCTCCCTCTCTCTCTGTTTCTCTCCCTCCATCTCCCCTCTGCTCTCCTTTCCCTCTCCTGCTCTTTCTTTCCTCTTTCTATTCTCTTTTTTCCCCTCTCTTTCTCAAAACTGTTCTGCTTCACTTCTCTATCAGCTCTAACCTATGGACAAGGCCATAGCTTTCATTTCTGTCCCTGTCTAATGTTCTTGAGAGCAAGCTTTGGCAATCCTTTTTAAACACACATGATTCCTCATGCCTCTGGCCAGTAGTAGCCATCCTGGCCCTGTCAGAAATTAGATCCTTTTTGCAAATCACTTCTCAAGAAAACTGGATATATATGTTCGTATGTGTATGTATACATGTACATACACACACACACACACACACACACACACACACACACACACACACACACACACACACAAAATGTGGATTACTAGGGCCGTAAGTCAAGGATATACCATGTGGAAGGGAACAGCTTTCTCTAATAGCTCCTTAGAACCTACAAACAGGAAACCCTTCAGGAATTAACAGCTTAATTTGCAAATTTCTTGAATATAATTAGACTGTTTTTCTAACATGAGCATACTCATAATAGTTTTTGAACTGGCTGTCCAGTTTCAATGGAGGAGTGCGGAACTTGAAGATAATTAAATTCCTTGTGAGTCTATCAGTAACTCTGCAAAAAAAAAAAAAAAAAAAAAAAGGTTGCAGCATGAGCTCACCGCTGTCAGACACCACAGACTCCATCTATACAGAAGTTTTTATAAGTAGCCAGCCACAGCAAAAACTGCAATCTGAGCCTGCACAGTAGGAGACACACAAAATTCCAGTCAGAAGTATCAGCACCACGGGAAGCTAGACCTCATCTGCTGAGCTGCACACACATCTCCCTGTCATTGCAAATGTAAGAATAGGATAGGAAGCTTGTGTATTACCTGTGTGCTATGTCACCTTGTTACCATGGCATTTAATATCCTGATGAGTCAACTGCCTGGTTAGAAAAGCTGTCTTTCAAGATGAAGTGCACATCACAATGATTAAATAATCAGTTAGGTCCAATACCACAATAAATTTCACTGCATGGAGCCTTTCTGAAGTCTGTAGATCTCTGCACAGATGCATAGCTCTGACTTTGCATACCTTGTTGAAGGATTATGCTCAAACCAGTTAACTGGGCCTATTAGACCCTATAAGGCTCTATTGAGGCATTGAGTTTCCAGATAATATAATAATGTTGTATTGTATTTAGATGGCTGAATATGTGATCGATCAGTATCGTGCGGGGCTACTCTGTAAGTAGGGTTTCTAAATTCTAAATTCTAAAACCATTACTGTTTTGGCCTGCCCCTGGAGTTGAGTTAATTTTCCTTAATAACCAAGGTTTTTATGATTTATTTCTGGATTTCTGTGTGCTCTAAATACAGATCCCAAGGGTGAATCTGAAAGAATTGGCTTGTAGTATGCATTTCCTAAAGAAGAAGGAAGGGAAGATTTGTCATTTGATTTTTTTTAAGAAGTGTTTCTTTCCTTTCTTATTTTGGTGTTGCAAGTTAAGTTTCTTGTGTTTTCAGTGTGAACGTGCATGTCACCTAAGTGCTTAATATATGTTCGTTCACGGCTTCTTGCTCACCAGATGTCCTTGTATCAGCCTCTTCTCTGTGACCCTACCCTTGGCTTGTTCCCAGCCCGAGGAACATTCAGAAATCTCATGACACTTCATACTAGTAGCTAATCTCCTGAACAAGAGGAGGTGGATATGTTTCCAATATTGTTCCTGCCTGAATTCTGCCCCAGTGAAGGCAGACCAGACTTTATTTGGAGAAATTACTGAGGTGGGCAGGAGCTAGCCTCAGTTTGTGGTTACTTACATGTCCCTGGAGTGCTCTGCTAATATTGCATAGAGGAAAGTGCTGGGATGCTATTGGCAGGATAAGCAGCCTTGCTGGTGTGCAGAGCAGGTTTTAGTACAATGTTCTGACACAAAATTAACCCTGCTCTTTCCTTTATGCTGTAACCCATGCACTGCTCAGAATAAATACTCTGTTCTTATGGAAAGTTACATATGCAGCTAAGCGCAGAAATCCCCAAAGACTGTTCTGCTTCCAGCCATGCTCCAGGGGAGAAGCTGGGATAGAATCAGTCTCTGACTTTAATTGCGAGACTGCCTCTTCCCCAGGGACCTCCATCAATCTCAAAAGTCCCATGATCTCCCCCACAATACAGTCTCTAGTAACCCAAAGAAGGTGCCGATCAGCAGAGTTTTGAAGTCACGGTTATTCACTTGAGGACAAGTTATATGGTTTAATCTTGCACCTGGCTCTTAGCTTCATGAGCCTGAGCCCCAGAAGCCCAACCCTTTGGCTGTTGTGTCTGAGGTTTTGGCAACTGTTGGGTATTTTTTTATAGATGAATCTGCATTTTTTTAACATGGATATGAAAATATGGGTGGTGATGATAATGATGAAAATTATTCTCTCACAAGGTGTGAGGGGGAGAGAAATGCAGATAGTATTGCCTGTTACCACCAACTGCTTCCTGGTTTTGTCACACTCTCTAAGTGTCTCCTGATGTTGCAATGAAAAAAAAAACCAAATTGATCTTCAGTTCTGCAGAATCATTATGCAAAACCTACAGGGAGTGCTGGGAATGAATGAATTTGCTGGCTTTATTGTTCGGAAGAGTTGAGCTGTACTTTGTGCTACGAGATGCCTACAGGTGTAAATCTGTCTAGACGAGAGTCTGTGTGGTGAATATTTAGTGGAAAGGAAGGGTCACTCATGGGGGATGGGGACAGGAGCTTGAGGGAAAACACATTTGGGTTCCATATCCTGCACTTTTCATTTTTTTAATAGTCTTTCTTCTTGGGGGAAAAAAAAGGCCATTAATTTCACTGTGAGCTGTTCTGAGAGATACAAAGGCAAAAATAGTATGTGTGGATAAAATAAAGAGTTGCTTTATCTGACTCTCTTTCCCTTTTTCTTCCAACTCAGTATTCTCTTTTTCTGTTTACCTGTTTCTTTTCTTCCAACTCAGTATTCTCTTTTTCTGTTTACCTGTTTCTTTCCCCCCTCCTCTTCTTTTCTGTGAGACCCAGTTTGTTCATTTCCACTTATTTCCTTTCATTGTTTTTCTGTTTCTTACAGAAGTTATTCTTCACCCTAGAGCTCTTTATTCCCGGCTCTGGGCTCCCTTTCTTCCTTCCCAAAACTCCATCTTGTTCTACTTTCCCGGTCTGCCTTACTATCTCCTTTGGTAGTGCTCCACCTTTTGATTAAAAATCCTGTTCCCACCAACACTTCTCCTTCATGCCCTCATCATAAAGCCTACTGGTGCTCTTTTTGCCCCATTCTCCATTCTTCCCTCTCTCTCTTATTTCTGCAGAGCAATATTATGTCCCTTTCTTCTTGTCTTTGCATCCAGAAAGAAACTTTTACATGCAGAGGTGGGGTGACATCTTGGCTGCACACTTCCTCCTACCTGCCTTAAGATTTCACATCAAGGCTGAGAGTCTGGCACTTGCAGTGGCCTCCCGAGAGAGTCAGAGATGGGAGTGTTACATCCTACTTGCTGATCTGAGATTCAAACCCAAAGAGATTTTGGGCTTGCTTGAAATGCATTGTTCTGGTCAAGCACTTAGCTTTTCTGTAAAACTTATGCTGTAGAATTCAACTGAGTTTTGTGCCCAGTATTATTCAGCTGAAACGGCAACTCAGAATCTCTGTAACAAACTCCTTCCTGATCAAATGCACGAACAGGGCTTTTAATAACAGGAGTATGATAACTTCGCGATGTTTAGTTCTAAGTGGATAAACAAGCCCCTGAGGGACAGGGAGAGGAGGAAGATACTTGCTTTCTCACATCTCAAGAGGCACTGATGGGAGGCAAATATCTCATGATAACCACACCCCCTGTCATCCACTATTAGTCACATCATATGCTTCCTGAACACAACACTTCTTTATATTCCCCTGACATTTTTCATGTCTCATAAGAACAGTGACTAGTTTTCATCCTCAGGGCTAACACCAACTCAAAATACAGTTCAGTGAGCCTTTACAGGAATGTTTAATCATCGACGTACACTGTGCAAAGCTTCACAGAAGCTGTGTTTACTCTTTCCAGAAAGAAAATGCAATTGAATAAGATATGATTGGTATGTTTTGACCTTAAGCTTTTGCTGTATCAGTCAAAATGGAGCTGAATGCTTTCTAGCTTTTACTACAAAATGCTGAGGGCTACATGCTATGGCTCTGCCAAGTGCTTGGAGCAAGTCTGCAAGGTGGGATAAAGGTTTCCTTCTGTTCACTCCTGCTTTTCCCATGCCTTGGGATAATGGGACACTGATCTGGTGAGTCCCCAGGACAAGGACTTCCAGGTGGTGCATCTGGATGCTCTAAGGTAATGGGCGAGCTGACAACTGGAGGAAAAGCCTCTGTTCTGGCTGAAAATCAGGGTGGCAGCCTGTAATACTTCAAAGTAATTTTGACAACTAGGGGCTATTTCAGCTAATCCCTCTTGTCATTTCTCCATTCAAGCCATCGTAGAGAGGTCTTTCCAAGGAACCAAAGAGAATTAGACACCAAAATCCTGTTGGTTTGCTGTGAATGATTTTAGTGGGCTTCAGTAGCCCTAATGCCCAAATGCTTCCCTGTCCTTGGGATTTTTATATCTAGCTGTCTTTCATTCTTTTGAAAATTTTATATTTGCAGATTTGACAGCAGTATGTTGTGATGCTGTTGTGTCATTTGCGATAAAGAAGCACATGACACCAACTATGTTCATTGTGGACAGTATAGAGTCTTCCCACTTCCTGTCTAGTCTGGAACACCAAAAAGATTTTTTTTTTTCTTCATTTTTACTTGTTACCACGTTATGGATGAAGACATAGAGTGGAACTGGGCTACATTAGGTGCTCATATCACTATGGATCCAGTCCTTCCATCAGACAGATGCAGATAAATTCCTTCAACCCTCCTCCAATATTCCTCTTCCTACTGTAATGGACTTGAGTTAAAAATAGTAAGTCAGAACTGGGCAACTGCTGCATAGGAGGAACACAACCAAAGGCTGTTGTGGTTCAAGACTGTAATAAAAACACTGTGTCCACACATAAGCCAAATACCTTTTCCTGGAACATAGGACGCTTTCTTTTGTGTGTCAGGCTCTGACCACTGAGTCACTTCCTGTGGGTTTGCATTGTGTAGATTAGCAGGTGCAATTCTAGGCACGTATAGAAACTTCCTTTCTTACTGCTCTCACAGGTTTTTTCCTCAGCTTCCTCAGAAGTTCAGACTTCTCTGCTTCCTTATCCACTGTACATCTTTCTTCATCTCTGTCTCTACACCTGCCTGTCCCTGCTATCTACTGAGGCTTTCTTCCTGGTGGCTTCTCTCATTTCTTTCTTTCTTTTGGCCAGCAGTCTTAGAAAAGATGGACAGCTAAGCTACTCTGTTGACTAGTAAAGCTAACTCCTTACAAGAAAGCCTTTTTCTACAGCCCTGGCTGCAAAATCTGGAATTACGTTTGATGGGTAACTTTTTACAAATGGAAGAACAGAGGTAGGAGAGGTTGTCAGAGATAAAATATTCACAGAACTGGAATGGATCAGGAATCCTACTCCTTCAAAAATCTCTTACTGAAGCTATGGTCTGCACATCTTGATACTAGAGTGGGTATTTCAGCTGAAGCATTGAGGTTTTTGTCAAAATGTCTAATTCAGTACAATGCACTGTGAATTCAGTTGCCCTGTATTACTCCTGTATTGTTCTGCTGCCTGCATGGGAATAGCTATGCTGAAATGTTGCTTTAACCATCCCAATTTTTGTGCAGATGACCTCTCCGTCATATGTTTACTTATCTTGTGAACAAGTACGGATGCCCCTTATGTGGGTTGTTTTTCAGAAAAGAAAAATAAAAGTAATGGAGTATATATCATTCTTCAAACACAAATCCATCCTTTCTTTGTTTCTTTTCCCTGTTAAATTTGTAGCCTAACCATGAGCACCTCTTTTTAAGTGTTCCTTGCAACTGTCTCCTTTCAGACTACTTCACAGTAGTCTGGAGGGATCCCCTAGATTGTAAAAAAATTGGGTAGACAGTCAAAAAAAGAAAGCTGGAAAAAAAATGTGCTTTCCCTTTTGAAGACATATTTCGTTTATATGGTCTGCATGTCTGCTACTCTGCCAGATGAATATGAGAACATAGTGATGAGTTTGCTGAACGAGAGCATGCCAAAATGGGAGGCAGGAACCTATCATCAGGAATCGTGTTGCGATTAGCTAATATTCTGGAACGAGAGTATTTAAAAATACAATGGCAGAAGCAAATGGTTTCAAACTTTGCCAATACAAATGAGCACAGGGGAGAAGCCAAGAACAATCATGCCTGTGTTCTCCGTTTTCCAGAGCTTGCCCCTGGCCAGGGATGGGTAAGGGATGGGGAAGGGGGAAGGACCTAGACTCAGAAGTGTGTTGAATGTTTGCTTTTTCAGAAGCAAAGGAGAGGTGATTGAGATGATGGTGCTCCACATCCCAGAGGGAGTTTCGTTTGACAGATAAGCACCCTGAGTCACGAGCTGAATACGTGCCTAAACGTTTCAGCAGTTGAAGGAAATCCTATCAAAGTCTGCTGCTGTGGTCGAACGTGCTGACTCGAAGCACTTAGTACGTGAGTTCCTGGGGAGCACATGTGGCCGGCAGTCAGTCGCGCAGTGGGCTGCGTGGAAATCAGGGGGGCAGAAATTATTCTTTACGTGAACTGCAAGCAACCTTGGTATGTGAAAATGCAAGCTGTTTCAGGGAGGAGGCTGGGTTTGGCTTTATTCCATGTACTTATTTGAAGGCTATTGAGAAATGCAAATCATGATTTATTTTTACTGTGCTGCGTGATGAGGCTCAAACTTTACAGGCAGAGAGACAAGTTTCTGGACTCCGTCCATATACTATCTAAAGAAAAAAAAGCTCACACTTGATACAGTTTGTTTAAAATGATTATGAATACCTGAAAAAAGCTTAAACGTGATCTACAAAGGACAAAAAAAGCTAATTGTTCTGGAGGAGTTAGCTGCAGAAGGAGAGACACTTTGGTCTGCTGGCCAAATAACATGAATCTTCTGGGGGGGATTAGGGTGTTTTTCAATAATTGAATTTGTCACAAAGTAGGGGTTTTCACTTCTTGCTCTCTTGTATTTTCACATGTACATAAAACTTGTTTAATGTACATCTTATATTTCATTCTTAGTTACCAGAGACCTCACAGAGTCTTTTTTATTCTGGCTATGAAGAGGGTTGGCACAATTTTTGAGAGACAAAATAAAAAAATCACACATTTTTTCAGATTACTTTTAGAATGTAAGGTACTAACTATATCCTGGCCTGTGGTGAAATGCTTTTAATTTATAATAAATCCTTTATTTTCATGAGGCAAAAAGAGTGGGACTTAGCTAAGGATTAAATTGTTCTCTTACTTACTGTACTAAGAGAAACATATTTCTGGGATCACGCTGCTGTGCAATGCTATTTCCTTACAAACAAACCAGAATGTTTGAGAATAAACTTGAGAGAAACTTCTTAGAAAATATAAGTCACAGAATCACTTGAGTTGGAGGAGACCTCTGGAAGATATCTTTTCCAATCTCCTGCTTTTAAAGTAGATCAACTTTCACATTAGTTCCAAGATTAAATCAGTTAGAGGCCAGTCACTTGCTGAGATCTGTGAGGTCTGATACCTGAAGGGCCGGTCTTGCTCTCCCTCTCAAAAATATTAAGGGAGTATTTAGCATATAAAGGAAAGAAATATGCATGCATTCCTCTAAATTCTCATGCTGTGAGTTACGTGCACAAAATGAAGCATCTGAATACTGTGAAGGAGTGGTGTCATCTTGTTGTTTCTGATTACTTTATAGCAGTTACTTTTACCATTATCAATTTCCTGATTCCTTTAGGAAATACTTTTAACTTGCAGTCCTCTCATAATGACTTCCATATTGACCCAGGTACCTTTTCTGCTTTGCAATGTCAAAGGCCTTAATGACTAAGGCTAATGCGGCTGCTCATTGAAAAGCGACCAACAGAAGCATTGCTGCCTGAGCGCAGCAGGAAATGGAAATGCCGTGATGTTAGCAGCTGGAGAGGGCGCGTGCTCCTACAGCACTGGGAAATGCAGTGGCTTTGCTTGCAAACACTCCCTTTGGGATTCTCACTCCTACTTTCTCTCAGCAAAGGCAGACACCCAGTTCTGAGTTTTAGTCCAAATACTGCCTGTGAGAACAAATCACAGTCTTCAGAGTACAAACACAGTTGGAGCTATCAGACCACCCCAGACTTGGCCTAGGAGCCTCCTCAACAACACGGGCCTGTAGGTGCAAGGTTGGCCACTTCTGGGCCTTGCCATTACTTGCTTATATGTGGATATGGCCATGTTTTCCAAGAAGACAAGACAGGTAGTAATATCTTTTGCATAATATTGGCATTAAACAGTTGGTATAAGTCTATGTTGCTCTGCTGGAAATAAACTCCACCACTTCATGCCAGCTGTACTACTAATCCTATTTTTGTAATGTCTTTTCCAAAGCAGATTCCACAGTGAAGGAGAGGAGCTGCAACAAGAGATCTGTGAAATTGCACATCCAGTGTCATGATCAGTACTGCTTGCCTTCTTCCAAAATTGAGAGTTCCTCATGAGAATTAAAAAGCACTACTAATAATCAAGCTACGGTTCCTAAAGTCAAGCAAGAGAGGAGACAGAGGCTCTAATAGGTTATTGGTATGTGACCCTTAATAATATCATGGGCACCTAGATGTTCTCATTAGGGGTGAACTAGGAATGCTAGGATTAGCAGGATCATTTACTGTTCTCTAGTCACGGTGATCTCCTTTATTCCCTGGGAACGTAAATAATGAGCAGTTCAGACACTGTGCGGGGCAGCAAGACCATTCAGCAGAGACTGTAGGCACATCCAATTTAGCAGTGAGTTGGCAGCTGGCTGGTGTACGCCACAAAATATGCTGTATTTCTTTATCAAATCAGCAATAAGTGTTCATGTTTGTTCTGGTCTGTGTGCAGGAGCTCACGTATGCCTGCATACCTTGTAACTCTGCCCAAGCAATTACATCCCATACTTCCGTTTTCTGTGTTGCTGTGTTAAGAGTTACAACATTACATAGCTGCACAGAGAATAAACCTATGAAAATACATACCAATATACAGCATTTCCTTACTCAATTATTATTGCCTTGGGGCTCCAACATATCTTTGTACTTCTCTTTTCCCTACTCTTTTTTAATTGTCTGTGTAGCATCTTCTGTCTTTTCAGTTATGCCTTTGCCCTCTCTGTATTCTGGCACTTGACTGTCAACTCTTCTCTCTCTCTTGTTGGTAGTCAAACAGTTAGTGGCAGAGATTCACCAAGTCTCTTCTAATAGAGAAGAAACAGAAGAAAGGGGTGTACAGAGTCAAGAGGAAAGAGCACATGCTAAGCCTGGCAGATGCTTGAGGGCTATTACTGGACTACCTGAAAGTCAGTCCTCATGGTCACTCTCATGGAGTCTTGGAAAGCAGGGCCAGACACATTCCATTTACCAGCTCTGATCATACTGTAATTTTAAACACAGACTAGATTTTGTTCAGCTCTGTCTTATCATCCTTGCAATACTACTGTACATTTGTTGTGCTCTTTTTAAAAGTCACTTGACATGTCATTTCTGTTCTTGTCCACCTTTCTGTTCTAGCACCAAAAAGAGGTCTTTTATCAGCAGATGTCCATGCTAGCAATGTGACTTTTCAAATTTGTCTGCTACTCTGTGGGAATGTTCAGTAACCCTGTTATTATCCCTGTTTACATGATGGAAGTCTTTTTGCATGTCCTATTTAGCATTTGCTAACTGCTGCTTGTCCTTGCCTCTCCCTGCTAACAATGGACTTTGGATTCTTTTTTTTTTTTCTGTATGATTAGGAGTTTGTTTTTAACTCTTACATAGTTTGGGCTGAACTACTTAGTAAGCACCGCATTTCATATTTGCTGTTGTTCTTTACTAGCCAAGGATCCTATTGGAAATTTTCTAGAGTCCTATTTGAAAGTATCAGCTAAAACTGACCTTGAAATTATAGACAAGACTGAAATCTTATGATAATTCTATGTGATATGAAACCATACTGTGCAAAACTTTTCTCTCCTTTATACCTGTAAAAATGGCAAATTTGTTGACTACTCTTTTCCAAAATCATGCCAAACTTCTTTACATTTGAAGCTGCTATTGTTACGGCAGTGCTGGATGCAGCTTGAGTATTGCTGTGATGGCTGTACAATGGTGCATATCCTTCCCTGCTGACTGTTGTGGGGTGTTCCCAGCAGCAGGCAGCTGACTTGGGAGGTGAAGGGGATAGAGAGGAAACTCCATCTTGCTAGAGTCCTGTGCTAGAGTGTGAAAACACGAAAGGGATGAAATACCGTAGAAGGATGAGTGCTTGGCTCGGCTAATAATAAAAATCATCAGATCCACAGAGGCCCAAACATAATAATTCAATAATTAAATACATTTTGTAACATGTTCTGGGTTATTGTGATTAATTTACATTGAAATGAACACACTGAAATAGAATTGGTAAAAATACGTGGATAGTTCACACAAGGAGTAATCGAAGTCATATTTTCTCCTTTCATATTTGACCCCTAAGAAGAATTGACCTGGGTGTGAAAAGTCTAAAAGAGTGCCTCTAAACCAAGCTCCAGCCAACAGAAAATTTTAAAGACCGGGACTAAGGTGTGATTTAATTTGTACCAGTCTGGCCCAGTAGATGTGTCCACACTAGCCCTGTTGCTTTCCCTTCTGGACTGCTGAATCCATGTCTGTCTGGGGCTCTCCTAGAGATTTCTGTTGCCTTGGGACATAATTGTCAACACAGCACCTTGGATGGAAAGGATTCGGGGAGATTTCAATGGCTAGGAAAGGCAGAAGGAGGGCTAGGTGATACTCTGGCGGCAACATTCATCCACATTGCTATTAAAAAAGTGCAGGCTGCTGGAGCAAGTCTAATCTAAACAGTATTTTGTAAGCACATGCACAGTTCAGAGCACTCGTATATTGGTGCAAAGTATATTATGAGCATGCTAGAAGGAATGGTTGTTAAAATGATAAATTTCTCTAAAGCGAGTTCCGCAAGTGCTTTCTGAAACAGCATAGAAAAACATTTTGGGAGGGTCTGTATGTACACATGAGCCACTTCCAATACCTGTTTGAGAAAACATATTTTCAAAACCAGTTCTATTTCCTCCTACAGACCAGGCTGTGAAGTGAACACACTTGTTTTTAGATCTCCAAATCAGATGATGCAATGACTCAGCATGAAAAACAGTCACTGGCAGCAAACATGCCTTCTTTGAGATGACTGTTTAGAACAATAAAAATGAAGTGACACAAGCAGAAAGAAGAGATGAAACACCCCTTGTCCCCTATAGATTGAAATTCTTCCTCCTTTGGTCTTCTTACTACATTTCTTTCCCTTGCAAGTACCTGGTAAATGTAAGAGGATGCTAACTCTTTTTTTTTTTCTTTAAAGCCAGAATAGAAGGTACTGTAAAGAAGTTTTTGTATGAGGATAAACATTTTGTCTACTGAAAAAAAGGCCACCCATGTAGGTTCTTAAATATAAGACTTATCTTCTATTTCCAATGGACTGTTAAGCAATTGAAATCTTTGTAAAGGTATTGGGTTAGCTGCAAAAAAAAGTTTCCCATAGCAACCTGTTGAATAGTTCTTAATTACATCAATAGTCACAGATTTCTTTTTTTTCTTTTTTTTTTTTGGTAAACTTAACATTTGCAAGTGAATGACTAGAGTTCTGAAGTTTGATTAAGAGTGAATTTCCTTGAATCCTAGCAGAACAGTAGGGAATATTTCAAAAAGTACATCCTTCGTTTTCCTACTATGCTGCTTTCATGTTAAAAAAGAGATGAAACTGTAATTTTGAGTCCCTATTTCTCATTTAAGTTAATGTCCTTCTTTCATGTGCTAGCAAATGGAAAGCATTCAGATATATTCCTTTGAATACAATGCTGGGAGCCTACAAATGTGATTCGATTCAGCAATGGTATTGCTGCTCGTTACTGTGACAACAGAGCTGCAGTGCTTTCTAGATAGTGATGGAATAGGGGTTCTGGATAGGAGTGAAATCTCCTAATTTTAAGTATTCAGAAATCAGATACCTTCTTGCGTCCTTTGCTAGTTTTCTCAAATGTCCAGATGAACTTTTTGTTTGTGTGCATCTTTTCCCAGTTGCAAGAAGTCATGGTAAAGGGATGATATCGTGCGACTATACAGGGCCTTTGATCTCACAGAGTTGCCAAGGAAATCTTCAAGCTGTCATGTCAACCACTGAAGTTCGGTGTGTGTAGAACATGCTTAAGGGTTCGTGAAAGACATGGCTGCTGTAATTTCACAATAGGTGATAGAAGCATTTAGTTAGGTAGTGAGGAACAGCACACTGGAGTGCGGGTATACAAAATATAATTAGCCAAACAGGAAATTGCTCAGACTCCAAGGGCTAACAAAAGCACACTGGTTGGGAGATGACTACATGCGAGTTTTCCCAGCCATGTGGCCTTAAGCTCCCTTGCAGCAGCAGAGCCCGCATGACTGCAGAGTTGGGAGGGACCGTGACTAGCTAGTCAGATTCTCTGTTGCAGGATGGAAGGAGCTGCTCGTGGTCCCTTCTGAAGGAGACACTGCCCGTGGTTAATCATCCTCCCTTTAGCTTATGAAATATCTAAGGTCTAAAGATAGAACATCACAGACTTCTCTTTAGTAGTATAGTTCAGCAAATCTCTTTGGCACAAAGTGTAGCTTTTTAATAGCACAGCTTACTGAGAAAATACAAACTTTCTTAAATTTTCTCTTCCTTTGCTACTGTAATCACGTCTTTTGAATGTGGAAGTCAGTTACCACAAAATAGGCAACACATTATTGCCACCGTTGATGACTGGTCTCTGACGTCCACCAGCTAATGCAATGGCACTGGACAAGCTCCAGGTACAGATAAAGAAAATGACCATCAGATTCAGCTCTTGAAACTGGAGCAAATGCTGCTTGGTGAACAGTAAAGACTCGCGTGTTTAGCATTTGTAAACTTGGTAACAGACATGAGTAATTTAACTTTCTGTAATGTAAAATATTTTCTAAACCTATATCCCTTCCTACTAGACTACATACGGCAACAAAGAAGAAAAGACATGCGAAGGCTCCTAACTTGAATGAGTAAAATGTTATTTAGCATGGATATTTCTCCAAATGTGCAGCATATTAGGAAGAACAGGTTATAGAAGGACCACTTTTAAACTGAAATTTCCATCTGCCTGGTATTGTTTCATGCTGCTCCACTTACAGCAGTTTGGAATATAAAGTAAGTTTGATCAAAGCCATACTCAAGCACAATTTCCATTTAAGTAAGTGGGAATTTTTGCTTGATCAAGAAGTACAGGATTTAGTACACAGGAATTCAGAGTAATTATTTATTTTAGTGGGAAGTTTAATAGTCAGTGTAATGACAAACAAAGGGGAAACAAGTTGGGATAGGGGATTTATAAGAAAGTTCCTGTGTTTGCATAAAAAATTATCTTAGTTATTTTTTAACTCTTTTTCCTCTTGTAACACCTGTGTTGTAATAATCAAAAACAATGCTGCATTTTAAAGTTGGCTCATTAAAAATATATTTTTTTCTTCCCCTGTTACTCACATTTCTTTTCCGGTTTTTATTATCCTGCCCCAATGGGGATTTTCTTTTAACTTTGTTATAATATAATTGTTAGTGTGTGTATATGAAAAGACCATTGACCTTTTACTGACTTGTGAGTCAGAGGATTAATAGTTCTGCATATGGCCTTCTGAAAATAGTGGAAAAATTTCCCTTAACCTGCCCTTCAGGTGAACAAACGTTGAAAAACCTACTCAGTGTTTTTTCCTCATTTACAGCAGTGGATTACCTCTCTTGTGTAACTAGCTCAGTTTTTAAACTTGTATTGTTTTGCTTACTAGTCTATAGAGTCTATAGAGATATCTCAATGATATAGGTAATTTAACAGGTTTTATATAGTTGTATGTTCTATGTAGCTTTTCCAAATGAAGAGATTTTGTGCATTTTGGAGGACAGACTCTAGAATTTAAATTATTTTGAATCATTGCTGGTTAAGGTCCTGATCCTTCCGGTCTTTGAACTCATGAGTATCTTTAGTCATGTGAGTAGTTTCAGTAAAATATATTAGAAAATACAGAGCCAGTCATTTCACTGATCATACTGGTGGGAGGGTAACACAGTGAGGGAGAGGATCCTCCAGTAGGTACAAAAAATAGGTAAGTATATACGCCGGCAATGGAGGAGCAAGGAGGCCACAGCTTTCCTATATGATCTATCCAACAATTGCAAAAAATAGCATTAGGACTTTGGATTCAGCTCCCACAGTGACCTTTAGGGTAAAGCAGATTAGTGAAAATTTTCAGAAGCATTCCCTAATTGTAGAAGTCCTGAAGAAGAGCAGCTTTCTAAGAAATTCTTGGGAACTAAAAACTTCATCCCCAAGATGTCACTGTTTTCAGGCAGCCAGTATGGAGACATCCAAAAGTGGAAGTTGCTTAGGTAAGTTCTGGCCTTAACCTCTCTGTGTCTCTGTAACCATCCCATATAACGCGTAGAGGTTATGAAAAGTGAGAAGGACACAGAGATATCGTGGGAGAAAGATACTTGGCAGTGGCATTTCCTGCAGAGAAAAAGAAAATAAGAAAAAAGAGACTCAAAGTACTGAGGGGCTGTTTGGGCTCAGTAAGAAGGGGGAGTTTAATGGTGTAAACACCAGTTTTCAAATGGAACAACAGCAACAACATCCAGTCTATCTTAACAGCCATTTTCCAGGCACATTATACAGCCCATAGAGAGAACTTCAGTATTAGGGCACTGTACCTAGTGGCTAGAACCTATATAAAATAATATTTTATTTGCATGTTATTTGATTTGATTTTTAATCCTTCTTATTTTGTTTTCAGCACTATAGGGCTTTCATTATTTATTGAAAGCTAGAGTTGTTGTGAGTCAGACGTACTGAGAACATGGGGTAGACCAAGGAACCGTATCCCTTAGCAACAGAAGGCACGTTGGGGTTCTTCAAAACTTCTCTATTCATGTTTTCTCTCATTGTTAATAGCTCTTTTACAGAGGAATTGGCTCACACTTCATTTGGAGTGCTTTAAACCCAGATTTTAGTCAGGTTTAATGAGACAATTTTGTGAGTTTAATTTGACACCAAACAGTTACTGAAAACCATGTACTGGGTTATATCAATTGTGCCATAGGTATCTATCTCTTCAGGAAAAAGGCAGGAGGAGAGAAAGAGTAATGTCATCATTTTTGCAGGGATGAGCTAATCTACTTCAACTAACACATAAACTGTATGCAGGGTAGATTGTAATTTAACACGTCTTCCTATGGTTTGCATCAGTCAGGCTTTAGGCATTAAGAAACAGGTTGTCCTGTCAGATGTATCAGTTAAATGATTTTAGCTAAAAAGTATTTTAAAAATACAGTAGTTACCTTATGGACAAACTCTTTAGTTGCAGTTAATCATCAGTGAAGCAAGACAGTCAACTTGGACATGTCCTTCCACTTACTTACACAATTGTATTAGGTATTTTTAAAATCCCACCAAGCTAAGATAATCCTATGGAGCTAAATTCTGCCCCTGGCTCTGCTCCAGAAGAAGCGCACAAATGTAGCTGAGAAGTGAAAGTGGGCTCCTATGTCTCCTGAGAACATATTTAATACACTGTAACTGGGCATATTACCTTTCTGTCTCAGTGACTGTTTTACTTCAAGCAGAAGGCAACACGTGCAAGACAACAGTTAAAACCAGGAATGTCGTCAGCTCTCAGGTTTTATAGGCTACTCTGCATTTCCCCTCAGCCTCAGTGAAAGCTGTGCCTGGTATCAGAGGGTAGTATACGACCCTGGTTGAACTTAATTAGTTGTGAAACCTCATGAATATTTTCCTGCATGCAATTGACTGGGCCACACTGATAATGCTTTTCAAGGGAAAATACTTAAACTGCAGTAAAACTGCTATTTCTGTATGCAGCATGAAGCAAAGTTCTGGAGCTCTTCCATGTTCATTCTTCACTCTCTCCCCATACCAATCCGCTGCTTTCCACCACTCCATCGTACTTGTGTTGCTGGGAGCTGCAGGACCTTTCAGTACCAAATCTAGACTCTCGCCCTTTGGTGCAAGACATTCTGTGTATTTTTAGCTTGTGCTCACCAGTGGTTGGCACCGTCACCGCCACTGTCCACCCTTCTCACCCCACCTTACCCTTCTTGCCTGGATTTGGACACAGGCCATGGATGTGACAGCAAAGGGCAAGGGACCTTGTTCCCATTGGTGTGGCACAAGGCAAGTCAGCCACAGGGTCCCCTCCGTGTCCGGTGCAAGGCAGCGCTGATAGCAACCCCAGTGCATACTCAAGCAGCCCAGGTTGTGACGTTGCCTGGTTCCACGCTGGTGACAGCTGATGAACTGCAGGCTAGTGCCCCATATTCATATTCATCACACCCAGAACCCAGACACATAGGCATGTATTTCACAAGGGAAAAAAAAGGTTGAAAGGTAATGACCGACTTCATTGCCCCTTGCATATAATAAATCGTGTGTCAAAAGCATTAAGAACTAGAATGGCCAAGGAGCACTGACAGGAGAGGGAAATATTTCTCATAAATGGAAATAACAAAAAATATTTTGGGTGCATTTACTTGTTAGTGGCATAATTCAAAACACAATTTAATTGTTTTCATTTTAAACAAACGTGTTACATTTCAAATGTTAAAAAGCAGTCTTAGCAAGCTAAAGAAAAATAAATCTTTCTCTGACTGCATTACTTAGTTAAATGAAGTGTGTTGCATATTCCTACTTCAGACCTTTCTTTAAGTGTCTTTTCTGGATTGTTGATTCAGTGAATACTTCATTTATTTCCTGGCAGTTATCTCTGAAAGGAAAGCCAAGGAACATCATCTGAATAAATAATTGTGGTTTATTTTGGCAATATCTTATAACAGCTCAAGTGGTCAGGTATTTTGTTTTTTAGCTGAAACACCCTGTCATCTTGGATCCTTACCAACCACTTTCTGCCACTTCAGATAACTTAGTTTCACTCAGCAACCTGACCAGACTTTTGCAGTTCATGCACAAGACTTTCAGCTAAATATTGCTGGTTCTACTTTAAGATGCCTATCTTAAAAGACATAAGCCTAGCTCTAGAAAGAATGACTTTGTGGTCCACAGAGGGATGTGGCTGATGTACTCACCAGTGTTGTCTCTGTGGCAAATCTGTAAGTAATTTCTATGGAAAACCCCTTATAAATAATAAGAAAAGGAAGGAATCCACAAGCCTGTATATTCTGGAAATTTTTCTGTTAGTCTTATGTAAAAAAATCTCCCCCCAAAAAAATTCAGATTTGGGTAAGTTTTGAGCCCAAGCCACCGATTTTTAAATTTATTTTACCTATTCTTGGAAAAATTATTGTCAGCAAAAATTGGCAAATCCTTTAATTCAAAAGAAGCAGATATTTTCCACCAAGAAAGCAAAAAAAATTAAAAAACGGAGGAAAGCTTTTATAATAAAAATTGACCAGCCTTCTTGGTTTATGCTGGACTAAAAGACTATTTGTGTAAGTTCATTTGTATGGGTAATCATGATAGGCAGGTAAGCGAGCAAGCGTTTACGTATTAACAGATAGATGTAGGCTGTCGCCTGATGTCCGGCTGTAGCCCAATGCTAAAGAGTGCTGTTCTGAGTTCCAGTTCTGCCTTCAAATACATTTTGTGTTTTCCACCTGAACGCTTGTTACGTGAAGCTCATCAGCCATCCCTGGGACAGTGCAGCAGCCTGAGGGAGAGGTTTCACACAGGACCTCCCAGCAGTACCAAGCCTGAGACCTGGCACCCTGCAAGCTGAAGGGACACACGGTATTCTTGCCATCATCTTGCCGTAACCAAGCAGTGTGCTAACTTCTTGGCAGAGCCAATTTTTTTAAAGGAAGAGTCTGCAGAGGAAATACTTGATCATAAATGTCCTTCCTTTGCTTCTGTTTCTACGGATGGCCTTGGTGGAAAACTCATGCTGTAAGATTTAATGATTCCTTGAGCCATTTTTTCACCTTCCCACATCTATTTTTTCTCTCTTTTTTTTAAACAGAGAGCTATAAAGTGTGAAACTGAAACTATATACTTTCAGAGATTCATTAAAGAAATCAAAGTTTAACTACTGTTGAGCTCCACCTTGGCATAGCATGAAGTGTGACTTTGTCTCCTCAATGTGTTAAAGATCTGTTTGGTTTTGCCAGGAAAAGAGTTCCTGCCTAATAAAAACAGGCATCTTCATAAAGAGAAGGAGACCTTCATTATAACCAAGAGTGAAATGATCTGTAATGATATATGCCAAGCTAAATTGGTGAGAAGGCCAACTGGCCTGACCTTGGCAGCCAAAGGGGTTGAACTCCAGGTCTGTGACCCCTGGCAGGCTCTGTATTGCAGAAGAAAGCCTGCACTGGCCATCCTTTTAGGAAAGATGGATTTGGTTTGTATTTCCTTCAGCCTTTACTTAAGTGGAAGTGGTGAGTGGCAGCTAAGCTGGTGCAAAGCTATTCAGAGATGAGATACAGGAGGTGGTATTTTGCCACTAAGCATGCTGCCCCAGCTGCCAAGAAACAGCTGCAAGTTGGATGCAAGCACCTGCAGGCAAGAGCTGCGTGAGGAGATGCCAGACAGGTTGTACGGACCTAGCTGACAGGGTCCTGAGGTGTCAATCTGGGGCTTTGGTTCCAGCTCACATGGAGATCTGCTGTGAGAACACAGGCAAAGCACTAAATCTGTGCCTCGAGTGACATCACTACCCTTGCTGTTTTTATTTGGTGGGGGAAGGGTTGCAAAAGGCTTGGAGACTTTGGATGTAAAGGGCTTTCTGAGAATGAAGAATACCTATTTTGGACACTGGGGCTGGGCTGCATCTTGTGTTTTGTTTTTTTTCGCCTAATCCACTCAGTTGGGAAATGGAATCTTACTTTTCCTGGAAGACGGGGGAGGGTGGCAACAAGGATCACTGTATTAGGCCATTAGTCACCACTGCTGGAGTACAAATATTGACAAGTGCAAAGGTTTGGTGGTCTTGCTTTTCTGCATGAATATCAGCAATCTGCTCTACAAAGCTTGCCTGTATTTCCAGGAGGCCTGTCCCTGGGAAACATTACTGCAGTGTAATAGGGTGGTAAATGGTTAGACATGGGTAACACAGCTTCCACTGAACCTGCATTTCCCAATGTCTGATTATGTAGAATTTTGCCTTGCAACACAAATATCATAAACATTATGGTTCTAAAGTCAGCAAATTACTTTCCTGCATTATACTTCCTCCTAATGACAGTCCTGTAAGTTCACCTCTGATGATTTGATTGTGGTTCTCTGATCCCCATCTTTGCTTAATGAACATCACCTGCTCTGAAGGCTGTCCCCCAGAAACAGTGCTTTGGGTATGTTATTCACATACTAGGAACAGAATTGCTGCAGGAACCAAACAGTTTTCAAAACTCAAGCACTCTGTGGTGAAATCTGTGAAATGGTCAGTGAGGTCTGAACAGGGATTTGTAAGTGGCAGTGTAGATGGTAGCCTCAAAAATCTTGTTGATACCTTACAAAGAAAATTGAAAGCTTTGCACTGTTGCTAAGGCTGGCTGAGGTCCCTCTGTTTGCAACACTGAGAGTCCTTGCATAAGCTGAGCCACTGGATGCCACAGGCAGTTTCAAATCCTTATTGATGAAACCTGCTCTGAGCAAGGCTAGAAGCCATGGCTCTGGAGATGTCTGCAACCTATGAAGACAAGTGCAGCCAAGGGAAGAGGCGTAATCTTAGTCCATCCAAAAGCTAAACTGTGGATCAGCAAAAATAACTACAGATATTTAAGTGCTTAGTATAAAGGTAGGTATATATCAGAAAGTGCTTTAAAACAAATGCTGTATACCTTCAGCCAAATTGCATACCCACAGTCTCTTCCTCCCATATCATTTCAAGGCTGAGCAGTCTCCTTTCTTGCTGAAAATCACAAATTCCTCTCTGCGCAAATCTCATTTTTCACCAGACTTTATAACATGCTGGAGTCACAGCTTTAGGCTCCCTTCCTAAGAGCAGGACTGCTGTAACAGGTACATATGTATCTGTACATAGGTAAATAACTGCAGACTATGAAGGGATGGCATTGATTAGGACTTCCACTGGCTGTAGTCTGTTCCCAACCTGACTGTTAAAAAGTTCGACTCTCCCCAGGGAAACAGCTCCTTGATGTCTGCATCTTCTCATGCTGAGACTTGGAAATTCATGGTGTGGCCAGATTTCCTAGTTGCTTTTATACTGATAGTACATGTTCATTATAGATGGTTTTTCTAGAGGTTTTAGGTACTCCTTCTAGGATTATTATACATGACTCCAGACATGACTCCTCTGGCTCCTTAAAATCTAAGGAAAGTTTTTGTTTCAGATAAACTTTTCTAAATTGTCTAAAGCTACCATTTTCAGAAGCAATTCCATTGAAGATCATTGATATTCTGAGTGGTGAAGGATTTAGCCTGTTCTTGTGCAAGCTGTATGTTAGGTTCTTGTTAGCACAAACATTCAATAATGGAAATATCCATTCTTCAGTAGGCCCCCTGAGTTTTACTGAGTTTCAATCCATAAAATTAATTTACTCCATTTAATTTCTTTTGCCAAAATGTTTTCCTCAATCATCTGTGTTACGTCATCTGTTACTTATCAGCTCACTGATAAATGTGTACTTAAGGGTCATGATCTATCTTTAGGACCAGTGCAATGACTCTTACACTTATGACCTTCCATTGTGAAAGTAGTCACATTGATGTAAATGGGAACTTTGACTGAAGAGGAACTGAACAAACTGAGCACAGAGTCAGGATTTGGTCAGTGGGGTGACTCATATGAGTTGGCTTCTAAATTTACATCCATTCCAGTGAATTTAGGGTGTTACCCAATCACTTTCTGATGATAAAGAGCTCCTCTACATGCCTTTATCCTAACAGGCAGTTAGATATATGTCTGCCATCTGTGAGTATCCCTGGAAATATTTTTAGTATAACTGAACTACTTAGAGTTAGGATGCTGAGAATCAGCTGTTTCAAGTACATCATCCAATGTGTTTTCTTCTTTGCTATGTCAAGTTTTAAACTTGATACTATAGACACATACAGGAGTAGCTTTTTTCATAGATGCATATTTCAGTTATCTGAGTGACTGTTCCCAAGATCAGGCCCTAGATTTTTCAGGCCCAGAAAGGAATGAAACTGTTTTTCTTCACTGAATGCAGCATGCGTACCCTATCCTGGGACATACAACATATTGTAGGGCACCATCCTGAGGGAGGATAGAATACAGTCCTGGAATTCTTGCCTGAGACTTACAGCTGGAAATGTTTCTATTTGTATAACTTAAATCAAATGCTGCTTCTCATTCTTAACCTCTGATATTTGTTATGGGGCATATTCCATACAGAGGAAGGTTGTACAAGTTTGAAGGCACATGTTCTGGCAAGGTAGCTATGAGGCTATTCTTTATAAGCAGGCATTAGTCTTAGTATGGTTTGGTTTTTTCTAATTATACAGTAAATTGAAGCTCATCATTCCTAATGGGTTAAAAGACCCTGTGTATTGGGACCATTTGAAGTATGTTGTTATATTTCAGATCTGTGCCTGTTCTGGTCATTTTAAATCTATTCCACACTGTCACGTTCCTCTTTCTGGGATTATCCTAGCTGGGCTTTACTGCTGATTGTAAGGTATAAGCAAGTGGCACCAGATAACTCCCATGATGAGGGAACACACACAAAGTTTTTAAATTTAGAGTTTTGCTAATACTGTTCTACCAGAAAAGGCACAAAGACAAGGTTTCTGGTGCAATGAGCTGGGGTTATTATTGAGACCCATTGCAACAGTGATAGAGTGACTTGCTCATTGTCTGATGTTCCCCTTCTGAAAAGAGGCTAACAATACTTCTCTAATTCATTCATAATTCTGAAGGGAATGGCAGTTTTGAGGATGAGATCGCAGACTCACTGACAAAATTCCTGCTCAATGAGTATGGTTTTGTTCCCTGGCTCCCCAGTGCTGCACGTTTTGCTGTAGATAAATTCTATATAATTACACATAAGTTCCTGCAAAAGATATATGCCTTTCCTTAGGAGTTTTAAAGATACATGGCAGTATGGAGATGATGAATGGCACAAGAAAAAAAAACAAAATATGAATAAGTAATCTATTACTAGAACACAGACCACCAGCTTGGAGATCATTTCATTCTCTCAGCCACATTCTCCCAGTGGAGTTCCCATTGTGCAAAAGGATTTTCCAGGAAAGCTCTGTGCTGCCTCAGCAAACTTCATCATTTTAGAAATGATACTTGTATCTGAACACTTCGCAAATGAAAGAAAGCAGGAGAGAGTCTCAGACGTTTGGTTTACGTGGTACATTGTGGTTTGTTTTGCCCTCTATCCTGCATATTCAGGCAGTCAGTTTCTTGGGAAGTTTTGTGGGTTTCTCAAAACGCGGCATCATGTGTTGCTATTTGTAACTAGTAGGGGGGTTGTGAAAGCAGTGGATTTATCAAGGAGCACAGAGGCTGATGTAAAGCTATTTGCAGATCATGGTGCTGGGTAGAGAGATAGTGGATCTGCCCTTTTTCCTATTCCAGTATGTAGATTTTCAAACCTACAGAGGGCATTGTGAAAGTAGATGGTAAAAGCATGGAACAAAAAGAGATATATATGCAATGCATATTATGGATCACATCTCCTATTGAAAGTGATAGCACCTATATTAGATCAGATCTTGAAGTCGAGGTAAACAGCCACCAGTAACTATTGTGTGGACATGAGTCAGGTGTTAGTGGCTGGGGAGAAATCAGATTTGTTGGCTGTGGTTTAGATGTCTGATTCTGCCTTGCAGCAGGGAGAGTCAATGGGTGACCTCTTGAGGTCCTTTTCTGCCTTTATTTCTGTAATTCCAAAAGCTACATGTAAATAGCACAAGGCATAAACCATTAGGTGAAAGCTAATGTCTATGACAAAACTATTTGTCGCTCAAATACTTGGGTTTTTGTTAGCATAACTACAACAAAGCTAAAGTAAAGTCAATGGTGCAGAGCTATATTTGAAAGAAAATCTCAGTCTCACAATTATTTCCTGTATTAGTGAGTGATAATGGAATAAATGTGGAAATGGATGCACTTACATAAAGAGAGAAAATAAAAAGGCACTGAAGTGAAATACTGCCATTCTGTCAGTTCAGTTACTTCCCATACCAACAAGAATGTGGACTATAAAAGCAGCATTGCTAATTCCTTCAGTGCTCAAGTACTCAAGCTCTACAAAATAAGCGTACCACAGCTTAGTTATTACCTATTACTGCTTATGTCTTGTTGTGGAAAACAGCAGTCACGTTGCAGTAAAATGTGACTATAAGCACTGGCTATTTTAATGTCTATACAAACTAATGTTGTATGACATAACAAGTAATTCCAGTCATTTGCTAACCTTTATGAGTCACTTCATAAACACTAAGATGACTGGCATCCAGGAATATGCTCCATCTCTTGCCTGACTCAGTGCACCACATCTTACAGAAAGTGGACAACGCAGAAAGTTTATCTGCAAAATAGGGTGTCATATGGTGTGAGGTTCCCCTCTAATGCTGAAGAGAATTTGACTGGACTAGTACCTTCATGGAAAATCTGTAAAAGCTTGTGAATATAAGAATTTTTGACTAATCTGAAGGAAAGTGCAGTGGCTGAACAGTATTTATCCTCCTGTATTGATACTCTTATTCAGAATGAAAGTGACTTTAATATCATTTGTTCCCTTAAGGCTAGATTCAAAGAGGGAATCAGAAGCGTATAGCCTGAGTTATTTCCAGACCTGTGTCCCAAGTGTAAGGAGCATTACCTGCTAGATAAGGATATCTTTCACTTGATGTTTAGGAGTGAAAAGATTTGGACTTCTTAAAATTTGGGCCATCTGTTTTAGAAATGTTAGCACTTGCCCTGGCTACATTCCCAGTAACACTAAGAATGGATTTAAGGAATGGGGGAAGGAGTCTTGGAAGACATGAAGGTGTCCACTTGTGAAGACTCTGAACAACCTGGATTTAATTCTCTGCTTAAAACATAGTCTTCCCTCATCACTTTGGCAAGTCAATGTTTCTGCCTCCCTTCCTTAAGTCCCCTCCAGTAGTTTAAAGAAAAGAGGAGCATGGTGGGGGAATAATAGTACTTTTCTGAAAGTAGTTTTGTGAAGATACACATCTTCAAGATTGTCAGGTGTTCAGAATTTCTGTTGGTGGAGAAAACTTAGGACCAAGAGAGCTGAGAGGCTGGGCTGTGTGAGAGGTGGTGCAGGGATGACAGTGGAAGTGAAAAAAAAGAAGGCTAATAGAGTAGTATGGCTGGACAAGTGTATGAACTACATCAGGGAGGGAGAGAAAATGTCTGCAGAGGAGAAAAGACTATAGAAGTTGACAGGTGGCTGCTTGAGGTCTTAAATGATGTTAGAGTTCCTCCAGCCAGTGTGCTGGATCTATCTCTCCCTATGCCTGTGGTAGTTCTGGAACTAATTTGCAGATTAAATAAAGTACTTTGTCTACTCAGTGCATCTAGCACTGAATTTGTAAATCCATCCTTTCTATTTCAGTCAGGCATGACTGGGTGAACAACCTCTATAAGTAAAAGAAGTGACATGAATAATTCTGCCTTGAAATAAGGTCAAAGTTATCCTCGAGTGGCTTGAGCTGTGTGGAAGGAACAAAGACCTACATCAACCTGGTGCCATTAGCAACAGTGGGTGCAGACAAATTCTATCATAAGTCTCGGCTAATAATTAAAGTCATTACAGTTTTCTCTGTTTTTACAAAAACCACAGTATTCTTCATAGAAATGTATTTCAACATCAAATTCACCTTGAGATGAAAGAAATTTTAAGTCATAACGTAGCAGCTTTTGTGTTTTGCCCATATCTCAGCATTCAAACTGAAAATTTGCAAACCATGTTTCTAGTATTCATACTCTTCTCGTTTGGTTTTCTATTCCTGTAGGTAATTCTAATTTCCCATTTCAGTATATAGCATAACTGATTTAAATGACTATGTCAGCTACCTTTGCTATATATATGGTATTTTAAATGTTAAAAAATGGTAATGGTTGGTGCAGCCTGCTGTTTTCAAATGGCCTCAGAAGGCATTTTTGTTTTAAATGTACAATCTTAATCTAGCTTAATTTATTGTGGAAAGCCTATTTTGTCCTTACCACAGACAGAAAGGCCAAATGATGATCTTCTTCCACAAAATGATAGAATAGCACCAGTGGCCCTATAACGGCAAAACACAGTATATCTTTCTAGTAGAAAATGACAGTATCTTTAGCAAAATAGATTCTTGTATAGATTTTTCTTCTATTGTTTAAAGTATTCTGGATCAAATAGATAATCTCTTTAGAAATGCTTAAATTACCAGTTACACTGTCATATGATACTTCTGCTAATCTATCAATAGAAATCCACGTATTGCACCATGTCTGTCTAAATCTACTTAGAAAGAAACAATAAGGCAGCTGTATTTACACTGGAAAGCCTGCATTATTTTCTACTTGTCTTCCATACTTATTTGTAGCCATTCTCAGCCTAAATTAAACAGTACAGGTAGGAAAACTTGTCTTTCCTATATATCCTTATTTTTCAGTTCTATGTATGATACTAATATTAAATCCATGCTATGCAACTTTTACAAACATACCACCAGCTTTAAATAACATAGTGCTTTAAAAATAGCTTATGGAAAGTTTATGATACATTATCAAAGCATCATGAAAATTTTCTCCACCAAGAAGAGTTTAGCATGAAGAAATGTTAGGTAAGATTTTTTTAAAATCAATTGATGTATTGCTTCAAAAGTTTTGAAATCTCTGCTGAGTTCTTAATGCTATCTCTTAGCCCAGTTCTTAGCCCTGGCTGAGCTCTGCTCAGTGCAAGACTTGGGATCTAAGAGCAATTCACAAAAGCAGAATCACCTGTGGGAATCACAAAGCCTACCTAAATTTTCCTATTACAAAATATTTAGATTGCACACCTTGGAAAAGCCTGTGAACAGACTGCAGAGGAGATGGCAGCCAGCCGCGAGCAGGGGCAGGAGGCTGGTCCTGCATGCGCTGGAGCACTGTGCTGCAGGTCTCAGAACAGAAGATGCAGCCTTTGCCCCAGCCTCCTGTATGGAGCAGGGGTACAGCTGGTACGTTAAAGGAAAGGTTTGCACCAGCCTCAGTGACTTCAATATTCAAGTGGTTTGGCTGACATTACTGACCAGTTTATTAACAGGTTTTTGTGTGACGGAGATGTTGCCACGCAGCAACCTGCAGGAGAGAGGAGGGGGATGTTATGGACAGGAATTTGTCTGGAATTCAGAGGGCACAATGTTATTTCTGTAAATGCTACCCCCTTGCCCCAGTGGTCGTTAGCGCAGTCAAAGGATATGCTGAGTGCATCTGATAATGCCAGTCTTGTAAGAGAGATCAGAAAGCAATATTCTGTAGTTATACATTTATGAATCTTCTCAGATTGCCCATGAGGAGAAGAAAACATCTAAAGTAGCAGCCTAAGTAGCAGAGATGTGGTAACCGGATGTGAGGTGCTGCTGTATTATGGAAACCATTTCTAAAATCAGACAAATTTAGGCTGTGACTCCCAGATTTTCTTCACATCATGATGTTTGGCACTTCTGTGGAGTTTACCAAGGTTGGGTCAAAGAAAGCAGATGCAGATATGGGCTTGTATCTTTTGCTGATTTTGCGGTATTTGTTGATAAATGATTCTGAAATGCAGGCATTTCCAGTATTGGTATCTGGCACAAGTAATAAAAGATCGTATTTGAGTAATCCTTTTCTTATTATTGATTTAACTCTCTTTTGCCCTTGTTGCATAAATGCAGCCCCAAATAATTATTTTTATATTCTCATTCCCAGTAATGGTCAGCTATTTCCAGTGAGAGTAACTACTCTCTTTTTTTTTTTATTTTTAATTCGCGTGGACTGCACAGCCCTGGCTTTACTTCACACTCTTTCTAGGCATAGCTGCAGCCATTAACAGCAGATTTACAGCTGTTGTATTCTAAAGGCACAGAATTCTGGCCAAACTCATCAGTCACCTCAGTGTTGTCAGAATATGACCAAAAGGCAATTTCTTATGCATTGAAAATAAGTCAGGAGATCAAAAAGGGTTGAACAAAGGCAAAAACACATTATCATCAGTTATAAAATAAATTCTAGAGATAGTAATTTAGCAAATTAAATTAAACTGGGCCATGTTGGGTTTTAGAGAACTGCAGTGATCTAGATCCTCTGCACCTTTTGATTTACATAAGTCAGTTTATATATGCTGGCTCCTTTGAAAATGCGGGAGTTCAATTTGCACATAGGGTCTGATTTGCTGAAGAATTCAATGAAGGTACTTTTCTTTAAAACCAATGGTCTTTTTTTAACACTGCTCATTCTTCCGGTGACAGATAACATTGTAATGATTGGAAAATTAGAACTGAAAAACTGTGTTAATGCCTTTTTCTTCCTTACTCAAGCTACTCCTCTGCTAAATGAACTGCTCTGCAGTTTCCAGGGTCCTGCCTTCAGGGTCCAATGTAGGGTCAAAAATGGAATTTGCACACCCTAACTGTACTTAGGCTGGTTTTCCAGAAAAGAAACTAGATCTGATCTGTAAATTTAACCTCACATCTAAACAATACAACATACTAAAGTCATTAGCTCTTTAGTGCTAAACTTAGCAATGAGGAATTCCCTAGATGATTTTAGCATTCCAGGGCTGCTACCACACAATTCTTGGGGACATGAAGAAGATTCAAGATGCTTAACAAATATACATACATAATACACACACACAAAACACATATATGCATACATATATACACACATATACATATATATGTATGCATGTATATAAAACTTACTTTTCTTTCCCAAACTGCCTAGTGAATTAACATTCTCTTCTAACATTGCTAATTAGGTTTTGAAAAATTCTGTGGTATCACAGATGTTACTATGGAGGAAACCACCCTGCCAAGCAAGGCGGAAACAGTAACAGCACTTTTGTTAATTTAACAGATTAGAATGCTTAACCCTTTTAAGGTAAGAACTGCGCCTGATGTTTCACTTTAAACGTTTTCATCCACTTCAAGGTGTTTGTACTTTTCCTCCTAAAAGCAGCTTTGCAGAGACCAGGTAGACATTCCATGTAGGCTCCATTTCATTTCCTCCCCATGCCCACATGCCACCTTATCAGAAGCACACCAGGTCACAGATTTTTTTGAGTGATCTGGCTTAAGACTCTGCTGATAGATCTCAGAGCAAGGTCTAGCTCCACAGAGCAGAGGAAAAAAATGACCTGTAGGACAAGTGAAAAATAGTCATGTGGTATTTTCAAAAATAAATGCAAGCAATGCCTGTGACTACTACAAGTTTGTTTCACTGCTTCATGACCCGCTTGGTCTTGTCCATTCTCTACTGCTTGTCTCTTCTTTTTTCTTCCCCAAACTGAATCAAATCTGCCTTAAGGAGATGGTAGGATCAATGGCCAACATCTTTACCTCAATTTGGTTAAAGCTATTTACTCTTATAAAATAAAATAAAATAAATCCTTTCTTGTCAAACCCTTGGAAAAAATGATTCAATAGCTGTAAATTGACAGCTGGGACTACCCATTACGAGTATTTGACTCCCTGTGAGTGTACCAGAAGCCATTGAACTGTCACAGTGGTGTTTGTTTGTCTAGTCCCTAGCTCGGGTCAAGACAGAAGACATTGTCTGGAAAGTTTCCAACTCTCATTTACATACTTCAAATGGTGGAAAATTTGATTCTGCATCCAGCAAGTTGTTCACCTGGTTGTGATCCTCATTGCTAGTCTGAAATTGAAGCTTTGGCTTCTACCTATTGGATTGTTTTATGTGTTCGTGTACCAAACTAAAGACTTCTCACTATGAAGTAATATGGTCTTCTCAGATTCTCTGTAAAGCAGGTTTTCTGCCATGCCTTTAGCTCTCTCTGGAACTCTTTCCATTTTTTTACATTTTGTTTTGAACCTATGGACACCAGGCTGTACTATCCAGTCATGGTCTGGAATATTGTTGTGTATGGTGGCATCAAAAATGCCTACATTAGCACATACCAGGTACTCCTGCTTGTACCGTTCTGAATCCACTCAGAAATCAGCTAAACCTGGAAACTGCAGAGGCAGAAGATGATTGATTTTGCTGTGCTGATGGAGTGGCTGGCTTGGAGTCCTCATCTCTTGTCTTGTGCCAACTCTTCTGTCTGCATGGCAGTATGTTGTGCCTGAAAGTGGCACAAGTCCTTGGTCTTGCTGCAGCCGTGCCTTGTAAGAAACGTCTGCAATGTAACTGTGGTGTATGTCTGGGCACTATCACCTACATGGACGAGGAATGAGTAATGAAGTCCTTTCTCAGGTGAGGATATGCAGCAGTGGGAAGGATGCCAGAAGTGCATATACCCAAGAGAGGAGAACACACCTTACATGAAGCAGTTTAACTGCTTGTAACTGCTGTATTTGCAGGACAGACAGATGATTGATGAATACGGTTGTTGTATTGGCCAGCAGTGAAACTAAAACCTTGGTGTGCAGAAAGTCACATCCTTGGAGTGTGGAGCTTCAGCGAGAAAATGAACACAGGGACTACAGTCCTCATTTGGACATTCCAATTCCCAAATTGCTCATGCATGCCATTTTTATGCCGTCCTCACCTACCTGCCAGGTAGATAACTGAGAGCTGATAACTCGCATGCTGCAGCAGATCACTGGGAAAGCCTTTTTGCCATTAGCCGTGGCTGGAGAAGTCCGCAGTGGCAGAGCACTCAGACGTTCAGGGAACATTTAGCAAGTAAGGACTCCTCCCTTCCCCAGTTACCTAGTGATGCTAATCAAGATAGTAGCTGTCCATGTGTGTTTTTTCTTTTAGAGGCTGGTGAAATATAGTGCTCTGTTCCTGCTAGGAGAGGCAGGGAGTGACAGGTAGTCACAGAGGGAGCATGGTCTGTGGTAGGCCGACGGGCAAATGGAAGTGTCTCATAATATGGTTTAAGCTCAGTAAGAAAACTATACTAGACTATCTCTTCTGCCTGTTTTTTTTTTTCTCTCTCACATAACATTCATGAAATCAAGAGAAGTGCTGTCACCAGCATGGGGGAGTGTCCCGAAGACGCTGTCTGTTAATTTTTATCATGTGGGTACTCTGCTGGTTCAGCTGGGGTTAGGGAATACAGTACAAATTTATTTTGAGAGTAGGTGATAGGGATATAATATTTCCTTGTCAAAGTGATTACGATTCGGCACCCTGGTGCTTATCTCTACTGTTCACCTCCTGTCTATTGTTATGGTTATCACTTACAATGAAAGGACATTTATTTACAAAACACTTGAACTTTATTAACAACATCTCATTGTGGGATGATGAATTCAATTGAGAGTTCCATAGGAGGAAGAGGTGACTTGACGGAGTGAGGTGTGTGCATGCAGCCAGTGGCGGTGGCTTGCACTCCTTCTGCTTTGTAGCTCACAGCCTGTATTTCCTGTGATTGCCAGTGTATTCCCTACTATTGTCTCCAGTAGTTCTGTCTTGTGTTTGACTGCCTGGATTATATCCAATTGGAGGTCTGTGCCCTTCCTCTTCTCTTTCAACACTTCTTCTCGATTCCATAAGGATGGCCATACTAGATCAGAGCAAAAGTTCAGTTACTCAGCATCCTACTTCTGGCAACAGTAGATGCTTAAGGGAAGTGCGTAATAGTAAGATGTGTCTGGAGGGATCCTTTCCCAAGTATACCATCCTACCTTGCTGCAATCAGAAATTTGGGATTTCTCATTCTGTTGGTGTTTTGTTGGCCTTTGGACATACACTCACAAAATATACACTCACCAGTCTTTCTGTCCCCATGGTTCAAACATTCACCAGAAATTCTTCAGGGACCTAGAAAGATATTGCAGAAGCTCGCTCCTTGAGGTCACAGGTGAACTGAAAAAACAAAGACCAGACAATTGTTCCTGGTCCTTTCATTTTCCCCCTTAAAACATATATTTAAACTTCAATTAAAGTCTTGAAGCAAACACTCCATTCAAGGCCTTGGGTGCTGAGTATTTTTTACCCTTACTGTGCAAGATCAGCATGTTGTAAAGCTTCTGGGAATACTGGAGTGAAGGGATAGGGATGGGTAAGCAGAGGGTGTATGTAATGAAGGAAGTTAAGTTACTCCAGACAGTTAGAGTACTTGAGGGAATATATTTCATGAAGAATCCCGAAGTGGTAGGAGACAAGCTGGGAAAATATGTAGCCAATATCTTTTACAGCCTTCTGAGAAGTGCTGGTAGAATAATAGTGTTTTCTTTTCCGGATTCATTCAGTTTTTCTCGTCTGTCCTGTATGGGCAAAGTGTTAAGTCTTCTGTGAAATATTGCCTTTAAACATGTGAATGCTAAGAGGCTACTATGGCTGTAAGACATGGGACTGAGTGCAGCTACTTCCAGTGAGTTTTTATAGGCCTCAGCCAAGCTACCTCTCTTGTTCCCTCCTGTGCCCTGCCTCTCTAGTAGTGGCTTGTCAACAGCACAGATGTGCAGGGAAATCCTGGCAGATCCTCGGTGGCTGTGGCAAGCTCCCTGGAGCACTGTAAAGCTGTGGTGTAGATGTTGCCACTGTTTCTTATCCCTTGAATAAATACTACCATTACATGTTTTTGTTCTGCCACATGGCAAGACAGCCGGCGCAATAGCCCGAAAGCTACATGGCCCAATCCAATATGCAAGTCTCTCTGAGCAAAAAGGTGGGTTTCTGATACATGCACAGCGCAAGTTCACTTATTTTTGACTGAGTTTGTGGCAGCAAAAAAATCCTGCTCATGTGCAAACCCATGAATAATAGCTGGAAAATAATGTAATTTAACTTCTGTAAGCTGTCTTAGATGCCTTTCCCCATTGCTACTGTTTGTGCGTATCACATTTCATATCACAAGTTCATCCATACCACACATTTGTAACAAAGCCAACCAGTGTTTCATGTGCATCTATCATATAATTTACTTCTTTATTTTTCTATACGATGGCATTTACAGTAAATTAGTTTTGTCATATCCATTGCATCATAAATGCTACATAATATACTTCATATGGGTTTAATATGTTTCATTAATGGATTGGATTGCATGCTTTGAAAAAAACAACAAACTATCATATACTATATCACTGAAGTGAAAATGCTGCCATTCCCTAGTGCTGACTTTTGCTCTTGATTCAGCCTGTGCCTTTGGCGGTAATAAAGATGCCTTTTTGGGTAATCTGAGGATAAAGGAGGCAACTGTCTGGAAATTGCTGAACTGTTTAAAAGAGGAATTTAGTGGGTTCGAGGCACCTTATGGCCCAGTTTGAAGAAACTTTATTTTTTTTTAGGTAGTGGAGAATCAGAAAAAATCTTGCCAGAGAGGAAATAGGAAATGGAAGATGAATTGGAAGCATCCTAATGAGCTGGAGCAAAGAAAGGATTCCCGCACTTTTACTCATGCCTACCTTCACTGACTAGGGAGGTAGTGATGAGAGATGGTCAGTCACAATATAAGTCAACATTTATTTGAATTTAAGGTTTATATTCAGAGATTTGACAGAAAATTAGTATGTGTATTCAAATACTTATGTTGAATTTCCTTTCTTGTGGAGTAATAAAAGTTCAGGCATGTAGCAGGATTTTGGACTGTGTCTGTATGTTAGGGTTGGATCTGGACCAATGCTGGGCTTTCAGACAATTCATTGTACTCATTCTTTGCCTCTGAGTCCAAGACAATTTATGGCTTCCTCTGCACACCTTACTGACCATGCAGTTCATGTTCAGTGACAGGGAATAGAAGTGGGGGTGTAGCAGCTCATAACATAAAAAACTGTTAATATTATTTGGACTTCCAGGCACTTTGAATTACGGATACTAGAGTTCCAAAAATTTACTGGACAAGTGACTGTTCAATGTAGAAAGATCTGCATTCAGTAAGCTATATGAGTATCAGTGTGAGTCACTATTTCCACTGCTCTGATGTGCCTCGGTGGTAAGGATTTGCACTACTGCTAGGCAGGAGTATGCCAAATTATCAGCAGGATGTGTCAGTGTCAGGTAGATATGAGCATGGTGTACTCTGCTCTCTACTAGAGCAAAGTAAATTCTCCCAGTGTAATTCTCCTGTTTAGACCAAGAGTCCTGTCATGATTGTATATGATTGTATATCTGTGACCCTGCAGAGAAAACTCATTTTCCCTGACCTTTAAGTCCTTTTCAAAATCACTGCAGCATGTAGATCCGAAAGCACAAAATAATATATAGTTTGACTATTATACATCTCTATATACATGAACACAGAAACCTCTGATCTTACCTAGGTTCTTTGCTTCTTAATGCATTAGCTTGCCCTTATCTGTACCAAAATGTGTTGTTCAAATGAGACAGGTCAATGGGTTGATCCACTTTTCTCTGTAAAACTGACCTATACTTATCGTAAAAGCTGTAACTACTACTGGTCGCATATTTAATACACACATACTCAGACAGCTTGTTGCTGAAATAGCAACTTACTCTATAACATGATCTTTAAAATGTCAATTAATCTTTTCCGTCTTCAATGGGAAAAGGTGCAGGAGTTTTTAATGAAAAAACAGAGAAAAAAATGAACATGGATTCATCTATTCTGTGATCAGTATAATACAATCTATTGAGATCCTGGACACTAGGAGAAGCAATAACTTCACCAGAAGGAATATGTATGTTTTTCCTTAAACAGACTTTATTGAGGTCACATGAAAGACTTCAATGGGCTTTTCATCAGACTGTTTGTTCCTACATTTAAAGGGCAGAGTAGCTCCTTGGAATATATCATGGCCTTAAGGATAGACTCCCGGGCCCCCAGGATAGACTCCTACGCAGAGCAAGCCTAAAAAATCAATGTAATCAACCTCTCAAATTACAACACAATGTGGCACAGATCTCTTCAGGTGATTCCTCACCCTCAAGCCAGAAGGCATGTAATAATTCCTATTTAATTGAGGGTGCAGTCATTTGTTAAAATCTTTGTTTGCAAAGCATAAACAAGTTTTTCTTCCTTAGGGAGGAGAGAAAAGGAACAATTTTAAGACTGTTCTTTTTTTCCTATTCAGGTCATGATGTCAGACCATTCAGAGCACAGGAGCACAGATTGGAGTTCAGATGAAGCTTTCACTCACCACCACACAATGGGGAGACAGGTTTAGTCATGAGAGTTCTCCCACTCTTTTCCTGTTACTTCCGTATACACAGAGAAATAGACATTTTCTCTGAAAATTATGAAAGACTGAATCACAGGGAGGATCACTTACCATAGCCCTAAGAGTCTTGAACACGTGCCCCGCTGCTCCAGCCTCTGGATATGGCATTGCCTGGTGTCTGCTCACATCATCTTAATTCAAGGTAAGTCTCCACTGAAGACACAAGCTGCTCCCATTCAGTCTGGGTGCCCACATGCCCAGAAGCTTCAGTGGTGGTGGTGTGTGCTGTCCGGGCTTGAGCTCACTTGAGGTTGCTATTGCACTTCCACTGGGCTTTTGTCAGTGGATATATAGCTCTGACACGTGAATGTCCAGAAAGGCAATGAAGGAACTGCAAAGAGGGATTGATCTGTTTATTGACAAAAAGTAATAATGACATTTTAAACTGAGCCTAATTACTACAAGTCCTCTGCAGAAAGAACAGCTTCCCCCCCCCAAAAAAAAAAAAAAAATGTGGAAAAAAAATATATGTTGTGGGACAAAAATATTCTTCTTCAAAAGCAGATTACAGTCAATATGTCTAACAGTTTCATTTGGACCCACACAGCATCCTGACGTGCTAATATTTCCCAGTTAAACAGTAACTGTAAGATAGTGAAAGAGAGAGTGCCTAACAATTTAACATCAACCTCCAAGGGCAGATGATGGAAATATGAAGTAAGGCCAATTAATCCATTGTGAGAATGAACTAGGAGTTACAATAGACCTGCCTTAGCCACAAGATGAGTTGTGGGAGCATTGTCTTTAAAAGTGACTTGAATATGAGTGAAAACACAAATAAAAGCAGCATTTTAAGCTGTGACTTTAAGCAGTGACTTCCTTTGTTTATAATATTTTGCTTTCCCTTTGGTACTGTAACTTATAAGTAAGATAGTTGTTCTACAAGGTCTTTGTCCATTAAAGCCCTTTATCTAGCAGTTAAGTCATCATATTGTGTCTGCAACACATAGATTCCTTTTCAGTCTTCTTTCTTTTCACGTTCTTCCCAGATTCTTCTTTCAGTCTTCCCATTGGACATGGTAAACAATAAAAAATAATTTCAACACTTATGAGAAAAGAAACTGATGGTATCTTTTTAGCACAATACGTTAAAATCCTCTTAAGGTTCTGCTCTTTCTGTGCACTACATGAAATCTTGGATTTTCTTTTCTGCACTGCCTTTTAAAAGGCTCCTTGGGGAAAGATACTACTGGCTAGGTGGAAACAGAAAAGTGTGCTTGAAAAAGGCACTATGATTTAAACTATGACGGGTGTTTTTTTGCTGAGCTGCACGTGGCTTGTGCACTGCTGAAAGGTGACATCATTTGGGAAGCCAAGAGAGTGAGAGCCCAGTATCACAGATCGTAAAGCTGTCTCCATCCTAGTTAAACCCCAGGATAAGGACTTGGAGGTTTAAGAGGAGTAGCGTAATGTTTGCCCAACGTGAGCTGAAAGCTGTGCAAGTGTGATAGCTACTGTGAATTCTGACCGTTAACTTTTAACTTATGATAATCACCTAATAACTTATTGATTTTTGTTGCTAATAGATGGCTGGATAGCTTGCTAACAGCTCTTGAGACAGGAAAAGATTAAAAGAAGAAAAAAAAAGCCTATCAGAAGATCAAAACAGCAGGGCAGCACCGACAAGATTCTTGGAACTGCATGAGTGTCAAGGTCTTAACCAAATTTTATTTACAGAAAAGCAATTCAGATTTTAAATCTCACAAGGCATATGTCCTGCCATGATGGTGTTTGGGGCTTTGTACAGGACAAATTATCTGCAGTTCAATCTTAAGGCTGACATTGCAGCTGTTTATATGTGTAAATTGTTCGTTTTATAACTTGATGTAAAATTGTATTTTACATTTGAAGTAGCCAAAGTAATACTCAGGACTTACTCAGAAAAACATCTGGCAAACATTCTACAAAACTGATGCCAAATACTGCTTTAATTTTGTGCCTGAATAATTTTATCAAAAACATATTAGTTTAAGAGAGGAAAACAAATCTTTCATATAAGTTTTATTAGCAGGCCATTCTTAACATACAGAAGAGAATTTAAGGAAGTAATTTAAGGAAGAACAATTTCCCTACCTAATGCAGAGCTATGAAAAGAGTAGCTCTGCATTAGGTAGGGAAATTGCTTTAATTAGATATGGTAAATGATCAATTCTGCATGCTGTGATTAGGGGGACAGTTCTAGGAATTACATATACAATAAGATGTCCATGTTGATGAAAATCTGCTTCTAATTGGCAAACTGAGAATTTAGAAAAAGCTTACATTTGTATTCATTTTGTATTACAAAAATCCAAATCCAGAATTTTTTATTCTGATCTAAATGACAATTCTACTTTTTAATAAAATTTGAAAAAATACAGCAAAGTATATGCTATATTTTGATTAGCACAACTGAAAAAATCCTTATGAAACAGATAATTATTTTGGTAGGTGGAAGTATCACATTATTTATAGTCTGGCTATACACAATATTTGCAATCAATATTTGTTAGATTAATTTTTTGGTATTTTGGCATCACTACTAGTGTGGATGTAATTACAACAATAAAAATGTGCCTTATATCAATATGATTTATTTCCCTTCCTATGCAAAACTATCTATATACTAGTATAAAGCAACTTTATAGGTGTATAAATGCATCAATACATTTAGGGTAGAAAAGGCAGAAATATACTGCTTTAATTATACCATTATAGTTAAAGCAGCACAATTTTTGTGTATAGACAAAGCTTAAGTAATCTAGAGGAAGACTTTTTATTCAGGTAGTTTAAAAAATCTTTTTTTCTGCACATTTGTTAGCACTGATTTAACTGAATCATTGATAAAGTATTCTAAAAACAAAACACAGCATCCTAATTCTTCTGCTAAAGCATGAAAGTTAAAATGCATGTTCACAGAGCCCCTCAAAATTTTCCTGTAGTAGGTAGGAACTTTCTAAATAGAAAAGCAAGCAGGTGAAATAAAAAAAATAGCCTCACTCGTATTGAATACAGTGTTTTTGTAGCCATATGAATCAGAAGGATATAAAAAGGACCCTAAGTGTGATTTTCCCCCCCGTAAAATCTTTTGCAGGACACTGTTTCAGCAGCTTAACGCCCTCCTCAGCAACCCTACTGTCTTACTGGTATTTCAGTGGGACAGCTGAAAGCCAACTTAATTTTCATATAGATAGAGATTTTCCAGAGTGAAACAAAGTTTGCCTGTATTGAGAATTGCACAGTGGAGGCTTTAATTATAAAATTCATGTGATAAACTATTTCTCATTCATCAGCTAATAGAGCTGGAGAAGTGCAAGTCCATTCCCCACCCTGCTGAAGAGTAAGTACCCTGCAGTACCCTTGTCATAGGCATTTATTTTACCTTAGCATCAGCCCCAAAGATCCTCTTTTTGTGAGAAAGGAGGTTCTTTTCATATCATGCATTCATTTCTTATTTTCCTTGGAAGCTGTGTGAGAACTGAAAGTGTGAAATATCAGCACCTGCAAACTGGCAGGAAAGAGTGAGAGGGTGAAGGTTTTTTTCCTAAACACTTCATCTCTGGTTTTGTTCTTCATCATCACCTATATAGATGTTAAAAGACCAGTTAATTTCTTTGAGAAAGAAAAGACAGTGCAAGGATTTTGAAGATTTCTTGTAGCAGAAATCTCTTTAAAGTAATGTTGAGATGTTTGCTTTTTGGCCTGTACATTTCTGAGGGCTCTCTGACTTGAAATCCTTAGCAATACCTCTAAATCATCTACAGCTTCTGATTGGCGGATTATTTATCTGACACAGATTCTCTATTTTATTACAATGTACCATTTTGGGCAGACTTATTTCTCTGTCATCAGGATTTACTGCTTAATCCCAGAAACACTGAGATATCCTTTGCTATCAGGGATAGCAAAAGTTGTAGTTTCTGGAAAGGAATATCTATATTAAAAAAAAAACAACAGTTTTAATGCAGTCAAAAAGTTATGATAATTTTCTATCTCCTTTCAAATGTAAGCACTGTCTTAGATGCAGTTCTTAACTTATCATTCCAAATCAAAAAGGTACGACAAACCTCTCTAAAGCATGCAGATATATATATGGACGTCTGTACAGTGAGATTGCTAAAAAGATGTCATCAATTTAAAAATCACATATTATAATCATTGGATGTTTTTGTTTTACAAAAATACTACATTAGCAGAGTTTACTACAATTTCCCTTTTTCGTGCTGTTTACTTACTGCCTTTTTTCCCTTATAACCATATTCACTTCCAAGTTGTTGATATTATGATAGGTGATAGCCATGCAATAAACTGCCAAGTGCTATATTGTGAGACCGTGCATTAACTGCATTTCCTATGTAGCTTTGACTGCTTCACTTACATTCTGCTCACTTGTCTATTTGCTGCAGGACAGTTTTGAACACCCTGAGCTTCAAGCAGCTAAAAGCATGCCACAAAAACGCATGCCTCCAAAAGAGATGCCTGACAGGCCTGGACAGGCGGCAAGCTTCAACATCTTGGGGACTGCTGGAAAAAGATGGGGTGCTTAATCCCTTCAGGAAGCTAGGAATCGCCCAAAAGGCCATGTTTACACTAGAAAACTTAAGAAAAGATTTCTAGAAAATGCCCAGTTTTTGCTGGTGCTAGCTGAGCTCCCTTGGTGCTGACAACGTTAGAGGCTTAAGGTATTTTTAACATTGTTTTTTCCAAGACTCAGATTTCGAAGATACTCACTGGTGCAGCAGTTAGCAGACAGGGCAACCTCCGTCCAGCCAGTGCTAAACTCATCAAGTCAAAGCCTACTCTGGCGTTTTATCACCCGCTCACTAACTCCTCCTGCATCCTAGCGCAGGCCAGAAGATTGTGGCAATGAGGGAAAGGCTCCGGTTAGGGCCGAGCTCTGAAGCCTTTCGTGCCTGCCCGAGGAGCTCAGCCCTGCCGGCCCCCCAGCAGCGCGCTCTGCCCCGTCCTTGGTGCAGCCCGGGTCCTCCCAGGCCTGCCCGGAGCCAGTGCAGCTCACTGCCCTGCCAGAAAACGCCCCTTTTCCACTGTTTTATTCTTGGTTTTGTGCCACCTGAGCGAACAGGACTGGCTCTGGAAGAGTCCAAAGACTGCCAAAGTGAGTGCAAAGGGGGGTGAGAGGGAAAAGGTGCTGCATAGGTTGCTAGATGAGCTCAAGCCATAACATGTACCTTTGCCCTTGCACCAGCTTTCAGGATGATATAATATTAAAGGTGCTGACAAATGAGCTCCGGCACATCTCGCGGTGGCAGTTGCAGGTGATCCTGCACACTGCTTTGCCCCGTGCCCGAAGCTGCCGCCCGTGCAGCAGGCGGGGGACAGCCCTGGTGCTGATGCCGCAGCTGCTTCCCTGTAAAATCGGTGGCTTAGTTACACCTCTGGTCAAGGTGGTTTTAAGAGTTCGGACTTCACACTTTTGAAGTGGTTGAGGCAAAAACACATTCCCTTCTGCAGCCCCGTGGGGGAGGGGGTGGTAACCCGCAGCAGAGGGGTGGGAAGGGCAGATGGGGTTAGTGACATCTTAAGCATTCATGGCAGCATCTGCTTAGCATGTGCGTGACCTTCCCCTGCGAAGGAAGCCAGCCTCTCAGTGAGGGAGGGGGCTTGCTGGCATGCTGTAACCATGCTGAAATGGTCAGAAAACTTCCTTTTGTACGTGGGGCTTCAATTATTGTTTAACTAGATCATGAGATATCAGCTCATCAAACTACATCATGCGGTGTTAAAAATAAATACTATTTTCCACTTGATGTAAAGAATACTTGTTTCCTTTCTCTTTCTCTCTCTGTCTCTGGGAACTTTGCAGTTCGGCTCTTGCCATTAAAGTAGTCTGGCTTTCCGAGAGGAAGAACCCTAAGACAATACCCCTAACGTGTAAAACTCTCTGCCCTAAATAATGTAAAGTAGTTTATTTGTAAACTCTGCTGTCAACAAAATACACAAGAGTGTAACAAGTTGTCAAGGCTTTATTGAACTTTGCAGTTGTACTGATCTTCTAAAGCAAAGATACTAAGATCATTCTTCCAACACTACAATGTCCTGTTTTAGTCTGACTCCTGAACTTGTTAACATGTACCACAAATGCAGAAGCAAGCAGCAGCTGTATGGTACCCGAAAATCTTGAAAATTAGTTTCTAGAATGGAAACTTAAAAAAAAACACTAAAATCAATTCTTAGAAGGGAAAGTTTCTACAATGTAAGAATAAACAGAACTTTACAAGGCAAAGGGAGAGCTCATATATAATTGAGAGATGTAGTATTTTTAATTAAAATGTGGTGATGCCTTTCATGCCTGTGATACACAGCACTATGAAGAAACCTTGTGCATGTCCAAAGGTGCAGATGACTCTGTGAACTGCTTTATTTCACACCTATTCCACTCTTGCAGAGTGCCTGTGGGCTAGGCATGAACTTGTACTTTCCCCATGCATACAGGTTGGACCCAGCAGTAGGCCTTCCTTATTGCTATAGTGGAAAGAGTCTGCAACCTATGCAATCGCAATCTCTGTCATACACTTTTGTCATCCTCATCCTTCTGACAGAAATCGGGGCAGACAGATGAAGTCGAATAGCACCAGTAAACATAAATAAATAAAACCAGCATTCTTGGGGCTTGTTTCTCCTGGCAGTTTATCTTTGTGTGCTTCAGCCATCATTGTGTTCTGAGTGCTACTGTGAATGCTAGGCGTGAAAAACACATCCTCATGCTTCAAGAAAGTAAGCACACTTTCCTCCAGAAAACCTGACTTACCAAGAAATGGTAGCAAAGGGCAGTGGATGCCGTCCTAGGGAAGACATGACTTTTTGACACTTGTAGAATAAGAATATTTACAACTCTGTGAACATCACTCTGCAAGTGGGACTATGAACTGAGCCTTTCAGGACACGTCTCTGACTCTCCTAAGATGGCCTTTGCTGATGTGGATCTGCTTAACTGGAAATGCATCATGCTCTTGAAAGGAGAAGAATAAAGCTGCAATGATTGACTCCAGCTAGAGCCAGAAGACCTCCCTCTCACCCATGAGCTTCTCAAAGCGGAAGGACTCTGAGGTGAGTAGACTTGGTAACAAGGCCACATGTTCAGCCCTTACAAATACATGATCCTGGCACACGGGCATGCACGTACATGTACATGTAAACAAGAGAGGGGGGAAAAAACAAGAAAAAGATAAGGATTTTGGCACACCTTGGCCTTTACATGACAAAATGTGCAAACAATACAATGCCACAGTAATGTTTCCTAATATAGCCAAATTTTTTAACATTGACATTTCACAGTTGGATTAATGTAGCATCCCAAGCTGCTTGTTAAAGCTGCTCTTAGCTTACCATGCCTGACTGACTTTTCAGATAAGCATTAAAGGATTGAGAATTGCATCTTATTAATTATAACCACACTTTAATGCAAAGTGTGTATCTAAATCAAACAAAGCCCTTTGACAATTTATAGCTCACTACTTACAAATTTATCTGATGTAAAAATATTACTTGGCTCTTGTGAGAGATGTCAAGGGTGCCTACAGCGGCCTAGAGTCATGCTTAGTGCCGGCAGTAGCAGGTGGACGGTGCAGGGCGCAGCGAGACCAAACCTGGCCACGCGCTGTTGTCTTGCCCTGGTGGGCGGCAGGGCCGGGCGCTTTCTGCTCGGGAGCACCAGCAGCGCGGATCGCTTACAGTCCTGGCAGGCTCGGAGACTTGCTGGTGGGGGGGATAGGCAGCCCGGACTGGGCATTTCTGGGGGGTGAAATGTGCAGATTCCAGCTTTTAAAAGGCAGCGAAAGGCACAGGATGTCCGCGGTGTGACGTGCCTTCGTGCCTGGCCCGGTGCGGAGCGGAGCGGGTGGCATTTCTGCCCCGTTTCAGCTGCCACCGGCAGTGGCGCTCCGTGGCGCTTCCTCGTTGCAGTTTTGGTTTCTGTGGAGTTTCTGTTTGTTTGCTTAGCAAACCCTGGCCGTAGTGCAGGTTGCGAGGTGAGTTTGGTAGCTATGTTACCTATCGCTCTTTGTAAGGCGCTTATAGTTGAACGCGTGCTGTTCAGCCAAGGAGGGACCGCATGCGGACAGTGATCGCATTTCCTCACTGGACAGCGAAGTGACAGTGTTACCTAAAGATAAGTTACGCTGGTCAAACGAGTGTTTTCGTTAGAAAGTGAAAAATGAAGTTTGTTACAGCTTGAATGAAGTTGCCTGAGCGACACAGGAGCTGGCAGCACAGGAGGCGTCCCCCGCCCGCGCGCCAAATACCCTGACAGGCCCTTGGGGTAAATAGTTAAGCGGAGAACTATCGTGCCGCATAAACCGTTTTCTTTTAAAAAACTGCACTGCATTTCCTTGTCCAGGAAAACTGTACCGCTCCCTTATGAAATATCTCCCCCGGTGTTGAAACTGCCACTGCTGCTGTTCAGGAGAAAAGTGGGAGAGGCGAAGCCCAAAATCCCAAGGCCGGGCCGCGAGAACGGCGGGGCCACTCTCGGGGGCGGGGCCTCCGCCAGGGGCGGGGCCTCGCCCGTCGCCCCGCCCCACCGCGGCTCTCTGGGGGGCTGCGGTGGCCGCCGACATGCGAGGGGAGAATTCCTCAATGGCGGGGGGCCACGCCCACTCCGCCGGAGGGCGGGGCTCGCGGCCGGCCGACCACGCCTCCTCGGGCGCACGTGTGGAAAGCCCCGCCGCTTGTTCCCCGCGGAGCGCCCCGGGGGCGGTGGAGAGGCCCCGCCCCGCGAGCAGCCGATTGGCTCGCCGCGCCCCCGGGGGCGGGGCGGAGGCGGGGCGTGCTCCGGGCGCGCCGTGCGGTGCCGCGCCGCGCCGCGCCGTGCCGGGCGGGCGGCTCCACCCACGTGCCGCCGCGGCGAGCGAGGACACATCCCGCACGTAGCCGGCGTATTAAACGGCGCGGGGCCATCTGCCGCCCCCCCGCACCTCCGAGCGTGCCGGCGCGGCTCCCGGGCGGCGGGGCACGGCGGGGCGCGCGGTGCTCAGACGGCGGAACGGGCTCCGGCAGCCCCCGCGCCCTGCCCGCCGGTGCCCCGGGCCGCGCCGCAGGCTGCCCGGCCGCGCAGCGCAGCGCAGCGCAGCCCGCCGCCGCCGCCGCGGAAGTTTCTCCGCGCCTCTCCCGGCCCCGCGGCCCGGCGGGCGTCGCCTGGCGGCGCGGGCGCCGGCGGGGCAGCGCCATGCCGCTGGGGCACATCATGCGGCTGGACCTGGAGCGCATAGCGCTGGAGTACGTGGTGCCCTGCCTGCACGACATCGGCTTCTGCTACCTGGACAACTTCCTGGGGGAGGTGGTGGGCGACCGCGTGCTGGAGCGCGTGAAGCGGATGCACCGCGACGGGGAGCTGGCCGACGGGCAGCTGGCCGGCCCCAGCCGCGGCGTCGCCAAGCGGCACCTCCGCGGCGACCAGATCAAGTGGATCGGGGGCACGGAGGAGGGCTGCGAGGCCATCAGCTTCCTGCTCGCGCTGATAGACCGGCTGGTGATGTACTGCGGGAGCCGGCTGGGCAAGTACTACGTGAAGGAGCGCTCCAAGGTGAGGGGCGGCCGCGCCGGGGGGCTCCGCGGGGCGCGGGGGGCGCCTCGAGCAGCGCCGGGACGGGGGCGCCGCGGGGGATCCAGCTCGGATCCAGCGCTCGGCGGGGCCGGGAGGGAAGTGGGCGCTTGCCTAAAAGCGCGGCCGGGTCCGCGGCCGCGGCTGCTCGGCTCCGTCGCCCCGTCGGGGGCAGCGGCGTGGGTCGCGGCGCGGTGCAGACGCTGGGTCTCCGCCGAGCTCCTGGGCGGCTTTGCGGGCTTATAAAGTCGGCCTGGAGCCAGGCCGTGGCCTGCCCAGCCGGGTGCCGCCCGGGACCCGACGGGCGGGGAGCCCTGGCTGCGGCCGCCCCCCGCCGCGGCGGGCCGGGCACGGCGACACCGCCGGCGCTGCGATCCCGCAGGATCCCCGCCAGAAGAGGCTAGCCTTGGCCATGGCTTGCTTCGGAGGGTTGTTGGAGGCAGTCAGAAAAGCTCCCTACCCGTCCTTGCGCACGTACGCGGCTCGGACCTGGTTATTTGGTTGTTTGCGCCCATGTGATCACGTTGTCCGCGCTAGTCCTGATGTCCCACCTCATGCCAGTGTCCTGTAGCTGAAGAAGCTGTCCTCACTGGATTGGGGATGTGCCACAGAACAAGGGATGCTCTGTTTGAGCCCAGCAAACTTTCTGAAGGGGAGAGGGTTTTTTAGGCTTTGCTTTTCTCAGAAATGGAGAAGACGCATAATGTACTGCTGTTTTAGGTTCCTTTCCCAGTGAAACTTGTTTACAGTGTCAGTGCACTTGCAGTGTCATCACTTCAGTTTGGGCTAACTTTGCTTTTCTTTCCTGGTCCCTTTTGCTGTGGCAAAGCAGACCTGCTTGGAACTAACTTTTTTGTTGTCCTGAATGCTGAAAATGTCCCTGCTTCTTTGTGTGACTTGAATTCCATAACACATAGCACACTTTAAAAACATATCAGCTTCTTTTTGGGATGTGCCAGAAGTGAAAAAGATGAAAACTTGTAAAAATGACAAAATGAAATGTTTGGTATTTCTTTTGGTTTTAACTTGCCCTGAACTAAGGGGATATGTGAGTAGTGCTCAGGTGTCTCTTTTTTCCCCTCCATAGAAAATGAAGAAAAACAATAAATATGATGGCATTTACCAGGTGCTTGGGAAGACCTTAAAATCTGCATATTACTTCACACACAAGAAAATGCAACAATGAGAATAATAAAAGGTTGAAACATTGAGCTTAGGCTTAGCTCCAGTTAACTGTTGATCAATCCAGTTAAAGCTTGGGTAGATTTAGCTTAAATGAGGGTAGGCTGGAGTTCACTTATTCCTGATGGGACTGTATTTGCTGTTGGGAAGTACAACTATGCCTGTCTGATATGGCATATCTTTAAGGGCAGCCTAGCTCTTTCTCTGGGTGCCTTCTGTTTGCCTTGTTAATGTTCAAAATACATTGCTGGCCACTCGGGAGAAGAAATAGGGACTTCAATGAAAGTTAGACCAGTGTGAAAGGAGCTTGTCCTGCAATTTTACCAAGGTATTTGGAGAAAGTGATGCAACTGGATGCATGAGAGCAGTTGGCATTGGCTAGAGAGAGAGGTCTTTTGGAGGCTGACCTGGGGTTGTAGAGGTGATTTTTAAAACCAAGTTCTTGCAATCATTTTTGTACAAATAGTAATAACAAACAGAACAGGACACATTTTGTAAATGGATACAAAACTACTTCTCTACAGAGCCTTTTGGCCATTGTGCTTTAGCATGGAAGGTGTTAGGCTCCAAACAGCACACGGATGCGTTACACATCAGTTCAGGACTGAAAGGGACTCAGTATAGTTTGTAAAATACAGAGGAATCTTATCGGAAATTAATAGTAACCAATCCCTTTATTATAATAATGAGTACCATGGATATGTGAGGCTCCGAAGTAGCGGTTCTCAGCTGTAGCTGATATGGGGGACACTTTTAACAGAAAGATTATTCTTCTGACTAAACAAACCGACAGTGCATGCAGGTTCCCATGTCATCTATGGACACTTCCTGTCCACCATTAACCCAGCTCATTTTTCTTAACTTTTTGAAGTCTTGTGAATGCATACACAAAAATCCTAATTTTAAATTCAGCATATGTTTATTTCATCAAATAGATTATACACAGATTAAAAATACTTTTGATTTTTTGGATGCCTAGAAAACTTCCACAGCTCAGTGTTTTTGGGTGTCTTGTTTTGCTTCTACACAGCTAGACCAGAACTTTGTGGCTTGCCATGCACTATTATGATTTATGGTTTGAAGATATAGATACTAGACAGATGGGGCTGAGAGTCCAGAGCAATTTGTTTAAAATGTAAGCCTTTGGCTACATGGTAACTCTTCTTGTCATGGAAACGAATCTGTGTAACATCAGTCTTATCATTGTTCAGAGGTTTATGCTTTTAAAACAATGGTAGGACTTTAATTTTCAGCCTCAGTATTGGAAGAGAGGGAGAAGACTGCTTAGTAAATGAACTTCTGTGAGCTTACTGGCTGCTTAGTGTAATGTGCTTCACATTAGCTACACAAACTACAAAGCTATATAAGGAGGCATGAAAAACTTTTTTAAAATAAAGGCATCTTTCCTTGTGGCTGCATATTATGAGAACTGAGTCAGTTAGGATTTTGCTGTTTCCGAATGACTTTCAACAGCATTTCAAGAAAGCCAAGATTGCATCAAAAAATAAATGGAGGTTGCATTTTATAAGGGTACTAGATACACTTAAGAGCTGTTGGTTGGTATTTGAGGACTGATAAAGAAATACAGCATTTCATCTTTGCAGACCACTGATCCAAATCTATCTTTGCAGTGTCATATTTAAAAATATTAGTTGACATGGTTGAGCAAGAAAAGTAACCACATGATGCTCTTCTGAAGGACTCTTCTGCCAACAGACCCAACACAGTGTTGGCTTCTGCTTTCTTTTAAACAAAAGTTTCCATTTTCTAGTAATAAAATATGATGATTCCCCTTTTATAGTAGTTTAATGGTGAAGGATCTCACTACAAGTACAGTTGACCTAAGTTTATTTTTTTCTTTGGTGCGAGACAATTCGCATCCTTGTGCAGAGGGATGCTCTGTCCCTAAGACAGAGGTCACTCTGATTTTTAAGGACTTGTCTCCCCTATGCTGCTGCTTTGACGCTTTGTACAGAAAAGCTGGCTGGTGGCTGAGGCAGGGAAGTGACGCCACAGCTTTGTGCTGAGGCCAGTCACCCAGAACACCCCCGAGTCAGATGGTGCTCTGGGGGCCATGAGCATGAAGGTGATATAGTGCAGCTTCTGCCTTCTCAGGCACCAGAGTCCCTTCTTGGAGCTGGTTAGGGTTTGGGGCAACTTTTGGGGGTGGCGATGGTGGAGAGGGCTCCCTTTGTAAAAGGCTATGAGCCTGGTCGCAAATGACCATAGCTCAGGTGCAGAGATGGCACGGAGGCATGCCACAGGTTGTAAAACTTCCCAGGGTAAGTTGCACAAAGTTTTCCAGGAGCAGAGATGTTTGCCCTGTAGAAAAACTCCTGTATTATAAATAAATCAGAGGCGATATTAAAAAAAAGAAGTAGGAAAATATTCCAGAAGAGAAGTTTGAGAAAGGTCTGTTTCAAGACAGAGAAATGCTGTTTTCTTTTTTAAAAAAAAAAAAAAAAAAGTTTGAAGCTGCAGATGTGCCAAATGCTGTGGAGTTTGGGATATCCGTCCCTTTGGCAACCTCAGAAAAGCTGCAGGGTCTGGGGAGCCGGGCTGCTGTGAGCCCTTGGCCCGGTAAGTCCCTCCTGCAGGCAGGCAGGGCTCAGGCTAGCCGGCAGGAGCCGGGATGGCTGGCCAGCGTGCAGAAACGTAAAGGCAGTGTTCCCCGTGGGATGCACAGGCAGCTCAGCTGCTGCCGAGAGGATGTGATTTTCCCCCCTTTCATGTTTTGCATGAAAGCAGGAGCTGGAGAAGGGTAGCTTTCCCTGTGGTAAGGCTGGGTCCCAGAGCCATGCCGTCGGTGGTGGCGGTGCCCGTGGCGTCAGGCCTCCAGGGGCTGTGACCTCAGCTGAGTCAGCGTTTGAGGCGCTGCCGTCACCGAGGCAGGGTGGAAGGTACTTTGAACTGGTGTGGCTTAGCGCTGTGCGGACTTCGCCCCGCAGTCCTGACAGTCGCACGGCCTCTGTGAGCTGCTGGTACCCTCTTGGATGCGGTCGTGGCTTGAAATGGGTGTGGGCGCTGCCTTTGGTGACCTCAGGTCTGTCCCGGGAGCGCTGGAGGCCAGTGAGCCCCACTGGTTAGAAAACATGGTAAGAAGTCGTAATCTGAAGAACCGACCGCTGTGTGAGAAAGCCCATGCCTAGCGTGTTTACCCCAAAATCCCACTGCTCCCGTTGGGGGTGAAGTCGATGGCCTGATGTTAATAAAAAATGAGATAAGCTCTTTTGAAAATGTGCCTCAGTCTTCATGAGGGTCTTTTGCTCTTTTTCTGGGATATTTTCTCCATCTCTAGCAGGAGAAGCATGACTTGTGTAGTAGCACTTCGTAGCTAGCAAGTGCATTGTCTGAAAAACGGAATGAGTGCCTGCACCTACCGCAGGATGGGGTGTTCTTGGGTAGTTTTTGAAACATAGCCCCCTGTCTAGTGGGTTGTTACCAAGGTTTCTGTTCTGGAGCATTTAACAAATGCGTGAAATGTCTCAGGCTCAAGTTGAGTGATTTTACTAAGTCCCTCAGTTAAGTGCTCTGTTAAGGAGATGAAATATTTTTGTAGTTGTGTTTAAAATGAAAAAGAAACACTCAGTAATTCTATCCTTTGCAATTCGAATGCGAAGTGAAAGCCTGCATCCTCTAGTTTCAGGTGCAGATGTAAGGAACAGGGTAACAGGAAACTGGCTACAGAGCTGCAGTGGAATACTGCTGATAGAAATATAGTAGTTTATTATACGTTACAAAGGATTTTTATGATACTTGCATAGCAGCATGCCTTGCAATTAGTTTACAATGGGAGGTCTGATGAATACTGCCATCCAGAAGAAATATGTGTAATTTTTTCTTTTATTCTAATCAAATGCACATGTTCTAGCATAATGAGTAGGTTCAAATCTGTTCTTCTGGCTGGCTGCTGGCAGAGTCCAGAGCCACTGGAACTGTAAATACAACAGACAAGTCGTTTTATGATATCAGAGCAAGGAATTCAGCATTGGCAGAGATCCTAGAGCGGTTGCTTTGGCTCTGTGTCAAAACTGATGTTTATATCTGTGTTTGTCAAGCAAGATTAGTTAGCCTGGTTAATAATACACAGGAATGCATAATTTTTACTTGACAATTGAGTGTTAGATGAGTATAAACCTGGGAATATTAGGTCTTGTTTTTGTTCTACAAATTATGATCAATGACCTTTTGAAATTTTCAAAAGATGCTTTTTTCAAACAGGTACTTGGTGAATCTTTCAGATCACTTTTCCACTTAACAGGGATGGGGTATTGGGGAAACAGGTCAATATTTTACAGGCAGCTGTATGCATGTCCACAGGTGAGTTTAGAAACATGGATAACCTCTACTGAATGGTCTTTAAGCTGGTGTTGAGGTGTTAAAGTTACTTAAAAGAAGCTTTAAAACTTGGAACCTGTTATGTATCATCACTCTCAAGAGCCTGAACTAAATGCACTGGAAGACTCACTCTGCTCTTGGCAGTGGAAAAATTGTGTTGTCTTCAGTGTGCATTAGACTGGACCCCTTGCCAGCCAGAGAGCTGCTGTTGGTTGTCTTTTCCTCCTCTCGTGCAGGGGAAATCTGTGACCACCCAGCGACCTTTCCTACAGTGTTGTTTTAAGAGTCTGTCCATGTGCTCTAGAGTCAGTCTCACGGAGGAAGACTGGCTAATCCAGCAAGAAAAGGGAAATACGTGTGTGCTCTGGGACAGTGTAAAGAACAGAGTGGTCTGTTTATTCTGAGTTTGTGCACGTGTATTGGTATTTGTGGGATCAGGGCAAGTTATTTGATTTTTTTTTTTTAACTATTTTGTCTGTAGTTTTGCAGTCAAGCAGTGCTTAGATTTATTGCCTTATTAGACTCTTGAGTGATATAATGATGGCAAAGCAGAGAGCTTTTCCAAAAAATCTGTCACATATCAATAGCACATTTTTCTTAATACATTTTTCTGTTGCCATAAGTGTGCGGGTACCAGCCCTTCCCAGCCCCGCTACTTGAGCTCTTATAGCCGCAGACTTGCTGCAGTAGCTATGCTTGTGTGCCTGCCAATATCCCTATTATTGCAGGCCCTAAGTATACATGTGCTGCTCAGAGTTTGTTTTTGTATAAGAGCTTATTGCTCATTAAATGTCAGTGTAAACCTTACCCAGCTACATGGGGTGGAGCACTCTAATACAGGTGGCATTAATGCCTGTAGGTGCAGGGCCTGTTTATCCTTTGGACTTGCAGGGGTGTGGGCAGCATTGCAAGGCAAAATATCCCTGAGCTTGCATTTTGGGGAGAGGGGAGCTGGTCCTTACTGTTAATATTTGTACACAGCTGCTTTTCAAAGTGATTAATAATGAATAATTCAGTTCATTAGAGCTGACTGCTAGTAACCGTATGTGTTTAAATGAAGATGCATGGATACTCATTACTCTGATGCAGGAGAGCATGTATACAGTAAAAGTGAACCTGTTTGTTGGCATTAAGAATTGCAGGTGTCTGTGTTAACCCTGGTATCTTTATTTGCTTGTGCAGTGAACTCTTCTTTCTTTGACTTCCAATCTTATCTGGATGGTGGCTTGAAGTAATATGTTATGTAATAAGTAAGTATAATAAGTTATCCTTCATGTCACCTCTTAAACAACTTGCTTGGTTTAATACTTGGAATCCCCTTCTCATTCCTTTTTCTCCTCCTTTTTTTTCCCTTTCCCTCCCCTGAGGTGGCTGTGATGGTCATGGTGGGGTTCAACAGTGCCTGGACACTCTCAGCAATTCCCTTCCATTTGTGGCAGGGATGGGATACAAGGAAAAATAAAATCACACCAGCCCAAACATGAATGCACCTGTGATCAGATGAAATCATGTTTGCTGAATAGGCTAGACACTTAGCGATCGATACTTTTATCAAATGTTTCAAGATGGCTCTTACAAAGTCAAAGTACTTTTTCTTTTTTTTTTTTTTTTGAGGTATTCACTTTTTACAAAGTTTCTCCTGCTTCTGTTTCAGTTGGACTGCCTTTTTCCATTGTGTAATAGGCCAGTGACAAGCTGTCCTTTGGCACCAGAGGTCTCAGTGGTCGTTCATCTTGTAGTAGGTGGCTGGTGAGAGTTGGAAGAGTGGGCAGGGAAGTCTGCAAGGAAGTGCTACCGGTTTTAGACTTCTGGGAAGGAAGATGTGTGCATACCAACTACAGGGAGTCTGAAACCCTGAATCAGATTTATCATGACTGTAATCTTTCTGCCGCAAAGCTAAAGACTGAAACAGCGTTGTCAGAAAGCTGCTGGCAACACAAGCCTCTCGGCTTCTGTGACAAGGTCGCACTGAATTAGTGGAGGAGCCTGAGGGAGAGGTGTGTTGGGAAGTGCTCCTGGCACCTGCGCCCAGGGCGGTTGATGGCCCCTCTGGTAGGCTTGTGGGTCCATAACTGGTGCCTCGTCACAGATGTGCCAATGTGTGCTGACGTGGCAAAGGCATTTAGGCGTTCCGTTACCTGGCAACTTTTTATACCCTTTTTATGGTTTTTAAAAGGGGGTAATGGGGCTGGTCAGAAAAGCAAGAGGAAGCTCTCTCTCACTATTCAGACAGTGAGATGGAGGAAGGAAAAGGATGAAGGAAGCGCACGTAGTCTGTCCCCTCCTGTCTGAACTCCTAGCAAGTGTGTTGCTGTCAGCACACTGCTCCTGACCCTTCCTGCAAGTGAGGTGGAGCGAGCTGTAAGCCCTGTTTCCCCTCCATTGCTCACTCGCCTCACACATACGCACCTACTATCTCTCAGTGACGGAAAGGAGCTTTTCTCTAGTCATTTTTCTCTTGTCATTGTGTTATGATAAGATTAGTGGAGAAAAGAACTTGATGCCACTATGCAAAACACTTAATGGAAAGCAGTTGATTAAACAAGACACTTAACGCTCTGATTTTTCACAAATAAAAGCATGTAAGAGATTTTACTGTTTTTTTCCCCACAAATAAAAAATGCAAGAGATTTTGCTGAACTTAATTGTTTGATGAAGGCTTACTAAATGTTCATGCCACCAGCCATCCAGTTTAAAATGAATGGTGTAAATTTTACAGGAGTATGGTATGGCACACTATCTACACCGCCTGGAAAGATCCAGTTTGTCCAAAGCTTTGTCAGCTGGAAATGACAGGATAGCTACATCTTTTGGCAAACACCAAGGAATCCTACTTTGCAGCAAAAAAAAAAAAAAAAAAAAAAAAATCCTGTTATTTTGAATAACAGGATATCTCTAGTCTGTATGAATCCAGACTCTTTTCAGTGTTTTCTTTTTAGACCCAGCAATCCAAGCAAGAAATAAGCTTGCATTCTCTTATTGTATGTAAGTCATAATCGTAATTGTCATTTTTTTTAGATCTTACTTCTTGCACTGAGCCTTTTTTAATACAAATCAATAATGCAAATGTCTTTGAAGTTTTGGCCCCAGTTCAGCAACACACTTAAGTACTTTTCTTAAACACACTTTGAAATCAATGGGACTTAAGCACATCCTTATGTGCTTGATCTAGAATATGTTAGAATATGTTTAGAATACATAAGGGAAAAGCTGCATTGATTTCCTGTGCTGCTCTAAGGCTTTGTCAACATTTTTGCCTTAGAATTGAAATATGGACCATCTTTACATTTTGGCTTGGGAGGGAGCAAAGAACCTTACTTCTTGATAAAGACTTAAAGTGTCAGCACTCTTCACATTATCTATAATGATTATGATTTTTTTTATCTGACCTTTGCAATTGACTGTCTTGCAGCAAACCTGCCTTACACCGTTAACAGTAGTAGTTATTCCAGTAATGCATAAAGGCAATTAGACGCTAGTCAGCTCGGGCAGGGAATGCTGCATTGAATGGGAACTGCCTGCGGCACGGGGCCCTGGCAGGCAGCGGAGCTGGTGGGTGCCAGCCTGGAGCCTCCCAGCTCCCCCGAGACCCCATGGACCACAGGAGCCTCTTGTGCACAGCACCTTGCAGGATGGGGCTGGGAGAACAACTTGCAGAATGTGCAGGGGAATTTGGGAGAGGAGATGCAAAAAATGTATCAGTTAGCTCTCAGCTTGCCTAGTCCCAGGTTGTTAACAGGCTTAGGATGTTGTGTTTGCTGCTGAAGACTATATAAGGTGTAAGTGCACCTTTCCCCTCTGATTTCCCAGATGGAATCTGGTACAAATGGTTTGAGAAGTGGTTTGAAGGCAGGAAAGGGAGGAACTTCACTGTAAATACATGTCCTACTGTTAAGGCATATAAACCATGATGTATGACTATGCACATATAAATAGAACAAGGTCCCCCAGGATATTTTGATAACTCTGTTCTTTACAGTGGTCACCAATATTTCTGTTTCCTTACATTAACTTGTGCTCTGTCTTCTTTTGTAAAGCATGAGCATGGTCTCTGAAGCAGGCCAACAGGAAAGGTCACTGCCTGGTTAAGTATTTTACAGACTTCCTCTTTGCAGGAGGAGCAATGAGAGAGTTAGCAAATGCCAGTCCTCATTGCCAGATATGTTATAATTCAAGATTTGATAGTGGTCAAAGGCTGAAGTGTTGAGATTGTGCATTTCACCATTACATTCCTAAATGCACAGCTTGACTTCTCACTGGTGACTTAAAGGGACAGTGCCACCCTAACACTCAGTGATCACTGCTTGCGGAGGATGAAAATGTAATTGATGTGCCTTCCCTGCCCCTCTTTCCTCCACTCATCTAAGATGTCTGCAGCTGAGAGAGAAATACACTCTTTTTTCTTAGCTTACTTTTGATGTTTGCTGGCACTTGGTTAAAAGCCTATTTCACTGCTTACTGTTGCTGTTAATTATTGAGTTACAAAGTGCGATGTCCAGGCTGCAGTTAGGACAGACACCAGTTGTGCTAAAGGTGATCACAGCTATAGGCAGACATGGTGCCTACTTCACCTGCACACCTCAATGTGCACATATATACCCCCATTCTCCACCTTGCCCCACATATCTGCCCTGCCTTCCCCCTCCCCGTCCCTGAGGATCCCCCCTGCAGTGCCCCTTTCCCACTGCAGAGAGGGGCTCGCATCCTAGCTGCCTGCAGAGCCAGCCTCCCTGCCTCGCCAAGGGCCTTCCCCCTCCCCAGTCCATCCGGCCCATGCAGCCACCTTCTCTCGTCTCCACGTCCATCCCACGGGCACCCGCCAGGAGCAGCCTGAGCGGGGCCGCTTCTGCTGTTTGCTCCCCACCTCCTTTGTGGTGGCTCCAAGCTGCTCTCTGCACACTGGCTGCCAGAGAGGAAGGAGTTTTTGGAGAGGAAGAGGAAAAAGGAGGGAACGGAGCCAGATAGTCCTCTCCAGGCTTTCTGTATCCTCAGGAAACATCCTGAACCCACACCAGCAAGACCACCTCCCTGCTCGGCAGCCGCTGGGCTTCCTGCAAATACCACCTGACATGCCAAAGAACATTTTTGCTTTAATCCCCAGTCCTGAATCTGGTCTTGAGAAACCTGCCAAGGGTGGTTGCTTCAGTGAGTTGTTGGGTAAGCCTCTGGGGGGACTGCGACAGGGCTGAACATGGCAGGTGTGGTGGGGGCGGCAGGGGACGTGGTACAGGACACCCTGCAGCTTGTGGCCGTGTCCCAGCGAGGGGTCCGCACCTCCGGCCACTGCCTGCGTTAGCCTGGGCAGCTGGGCTTCGAGGGCTGGCCTCTTCTGTCAGGTGGTGGCAGCATAAATCCATGCGAGAGTCCTGATCACTGGAAAAAACAGATGTGGGGATTCAGCAACCAGAGTTCAAATCTGGATTCTGGTGTTGCCTCTCGGCTGGATTTGAGGCAGGCACGTGACTGAGTCCAGGCTTGCTTGTGTATGAGCTGAGAGCTTTTGTGAATAGCTTTGAGCTGTGCAAATGTGAGGTAAAGGATGTAGTTGAATTTGTTGCATGCATGTATTTATGCATACTTTGTTTTTCAGAGTTGCCTGGTTTCTGCCTACACACAGTTTCGTTGGAGCAAATACTGACTGTGTGCATGGGGGGCAGGGGAGGCACTACAGTGCTTACTAGCCTTTTTTTTTTTTTTTTTTTTTTTTTTTTTTTTTTTTTTTAAACTAATATCATTTTATTGCCTAACCTTAGAGCAGGTACAGTTATATCATTACAAAATTGTCTTGACTTGGAATAGCTCATACATTTCCCTCCTTGTATGGAAAGATGCTGTGTCATTATGTACACATTCATCCCCTTTAATTGCACCCGCATGAGATGGATTGTACTGCTGTAATTGTACAAGTGTCATCAGAGTAGTACAACTTAATGTGCAGGCAAAGCCTTAAAGACTACCCATGTTTTTTGAACGTAGCATAAATTATTTCTGATGGTAATTTATCACTGGTAATTTTAATGGGCTTTACCCATAAATACTCATTTGCACAAACTTCTGTGCAGGAATAGATGTACTGTTAGCTAGGCAACGTCTTCAAAAATCGTGGTGGGGGAGAAAAAGATGGACAGGGGGTGCATGAGAGGGCTTAATTCCAGAGTTAACATAGGAGATAACTGGTCTCATCAATTAGCCTTAATTTGGTGTTACTGCTGTGATAGCAAACACTTGAGCACCACTTGTCTCGCTGTTCAAGTGGTGCATTAATGTCTCAGTAGCTTCAAAAGCCAAGGCAGCCTTGACAGTTTGGGGAGGGCCCTGAGGGGTATTTGGGGACCCACCAGGCATGACAGTGGTGGACCAAAACCTGCTGCCGCATTGGCTGGGCTGCTCTCCGGCGACAGAGAGGGGTTTCGGCTGTACCAAGGTGGATGGAGAAAACTCTCCCGGTGGTCCGGTTGGGAGCACGTGGGGCCACAGGGAGGTGTCTGGGGCTGCATGGCATGGAGTGAGGGACCGTGCCCCACGGCACCTGCAGCAACCAGCCCGTCCCATCCAGGGCCCCAGGGCTGGCCTGGGCCCGGGTTGCGGTGGTGACTCGTAACCACTTTTTGTAACCACTCCGCTGGGGCTGCCCCCCAAACGCACCAGAAATGAAATGTGCACAAAAATGTCGTTATGTATACACCATACCATGTGTGGTCTGATAAGGTCTTGTGGGCAGCATTACTCACTCTTTGTGGGTCCACAGGTTAAAAATAAATGAATAATAATGAAAAAGGAATGTTGGCCAGCGCAGGCAGCGTTGGTACGAGCACAACTCCCACATAGGTTTGCCTATGTTCTGGCTGTCTCTCCTGACATTAATGCACCCACAAGAGCCTCAAAATATGTGGAATTTCTTTAAATGCTGGAGGAAAAAGGTATTATGTATCAGGCGCCCTGTCAATACTCCTCTGGGTGATTACTAGCAGAATTGAAAAGTCTTAAGTGCTGACAAGGAATAAAAGGATTGAATATTTAAGGAACTATGAAATTATCCTTCTACTTAATAGATAAGAATAGTCTACAGAAGATGTGTTTTCTGGTTACCATGCCTTTATCCCCACAGGGAGAGTCCTTACAGATTTCCTTAATGAGCTTGCAGTTAAGAACTTGCTTTTCTACAGAGGTGGAGCTTGTTGCTGTGTCCCCTGGGACTCATTACAGGGGGCACTTTCTCTATCTATATTGAATGTTTATGATGCTTTCTCATTAGTGCAGTTCATCCCAGGTTTGTTTGGTGGGGGACCGGGGGGGGGGGGGGGGGGAGTTTTGGGTGATGAAAGAGGGCTTCAAGTACAGGCAAAAATAATCCTAAAATGTGGTTTTTTTTGTTTTTAATGATACAATGTGTGCAAGAAGTGTGTGTGCCTGCAGGAGGGGGAGGGAGATGGAGACCAGTAAGAACCAGAAAAGAGAAGTGCCTTGATTGTATGTACTGTAAGCGTGGGCTTTTTCCTCTTCCCTCCGCAGCTTCTCTGTAAAGTGTACTCTGGAGTAAAGTTTGTGTTTGATTGCCGATAGCCTCACGCTCTGCACGTAGCACTGTCATTAAGCCATCATCTAGCTGGCCAGGAGCCAGGGCTCAGCAGTGAAGGGGCGGGTGCTCTTTCTAAACTGAAACAGCTTTTATTGATACATTGATGCACTGCGCATGTTTACAGTTGCTAATTGGAGGCTTAATCTGAATATCCTTGACTGAAACTAATTCACTGGCAATAGCCTTTTAAATCTCAGGTCCTAAAGCGATGGTAAGTCTGCTTGTCACAGCAAGTGAATCTCTCCTGAAAACTGTATTGTCTCTGTGCACGTACAAAGAACAAGTACTGAGTAACGTTGCAGCCTAATGTAGTTTTTAGGTCAGAGCATAATGTAAAATAAATCTTACCTGATTTTACCATTGCAGAATGCAAGACAGGGCAGATGAAGAACTGGGGAAAAGTGTTAATTGACATACATGCAGAAATACGTAGACCAACTAAGTATACAAGGAAGGAGATCAATGCTTTTAATAATTAGAAGAGACAAAGGTGTTCACTGCAAGGACAGTTGTAATCCTGTGGAAATTTTAGATTTTTTCTTCAGTATTCTGCTTTCTCCTGGCCATGCCAGGAGGCTGAACACAGAATTTGAGTGGTGGTCTGAAAGAAAGGAGTTGTTATTTTACTTGGCTTTTAAAAATACAGTCTAGACAATATACAGAGGAAGATGAATAGTCTGTGCCTCTTCCGCTGAGGGAACCACAAATGAGATTTTTCTCCCTGGAAGCCTGGAGAACTCTTCCCTCTCTTGGCTCCTTTTGCAGCTTCCCGAATAGCTGCTCCTCTTTAGGACCGCAGGAAGTATGCAGCAACAGGGCCAGTTCAACAGAGCTCACCACTGTCTCCAAGATCCAGTAATTTTGATTCACAGATGCTCCCTATTTTCTTGACAATCAAAGACAACCACTGCTAACGCAAGGCATGACTGTTCCACACCTTCCTACTTCACAAAGTCATTGTCCTGGCAGCTGGCTCCAACTTGAAGGGCATCCAGATTTATCTCTAAGTGGATGATCTGCTAGGAAAAGAAATAAAAAATCTTCGCAAGACAAAGCTGTCCTTCACATTAATAGGACTCTTCAGGCCATGAAGAACTAAATTTTATTGTCAATCATTAGAAAAGCTTCCTAAGCCCCATCACAGATTCATTTAATAGGGAGCTCATTTTTAAGGCAACATCAATCTATGATCTAGCTTCCTAGACAGACTCCACAAGATTTGAAAGCTTATTAGGGGCTCCTTGAGCTACTACTAGATAACATGCCAGTCATCAACAGCTGTGTGGCATGATGATAATCTATGACCAGAGCTCTCCTGTGTAATTCTTTGTTTCTACCCTTAGTTCCAGTGATTAGTGAAGATATTTAATAAGCAGCAACAGTCTTCCATTTTATGGAGATTATAATAATATAATAGCCTTTTGATTGGTAAGCAAAGAAGCTCACTATCTTTGCTTTTTTTTCTCTGAAGTTGAGAGCAATACCTTCTGCAGTTAGTCTTTTCCTCAAAAAAATCTCTGAAATGTCTCTGTGCACCTGCAAACAGTAGTAAAGCTACAGTGGTGCATATGAAAGACCAAAATGAAACAAAAAGGGAGAGGTTTGTGGTTTTTTTTTTTCTTTCCTCTCCTCTCCTAGTTCTTGGGTGATCTGGATCTGATAATCAAGGTCACATACACCCAAGGGGAAGCAAGTATCAGGTCACCTGCCTTAAAATGCAATCTCTGGAAACAAGATTCTTGTAAAGTTATAAGTTATTCTCGCCCAACAGGAAGATAGCGTTTAAGAAAAAGGGGGGAGGAGGACAGAAAATGGCATGTAATGATGAGATGATAAATTCTGAGAATGGATGTATTTTTGTTTGTGTTGCTGGGTCCCTGGCCATGGAAATGTCTTGTTTTGTCCCAGATTTTCAAGGAGGCTGATACACAAGAGCATGGAGCAAAGGTAGCTGTGATCATGTCAATCTGGCCAAGATATAGTACTCTGTATTTCTGTAGATGGGCCACCTACCTAGCAGTACAACATCCTACAGTCTTGTTTGCCAGGCCTCATCTAGCCCTTCAGTAGACACTTGTCACCTCCAACTAAGGCACCTTCATCTTGTAAGACTACTTCCACGAGCTGCTGGCTTGCTCAGGACATCTTCAACAAATTGTGCTTGTAAATGAATTTTAGGAGTCTGGTGTGCTTTCTTCATGAAAGAAGGTAACTGCCCTAGGATTATTGTTGTTGTTTCTGTTAGCTTTTTTTCTTTTTAGAGCTCTTCAATATGGCTTGGGTTTAGGGCTCTGTAAAGATGGAAGCTGAAGTGAAAAGATGCAGGTGGCTTGCTCTGCCAAACTCCAGCCTTTTCCCCACTGTTTCTTAGCTTCTAAAAATAGGTTCCTTGCTCAGACCCTCTTCCCTCTCCTGCCTTCACCCCAAGTAAGAAGCTGATTAAACAGAGAATGCTAACTTTAGCTTTGTAGACCCAGCAGCTATTCGATTAAAGACTGAAAATAAAGTAATGGGAAAGGAAATGAGGCACTACTTCCCAGGCAGCACTGCCACTGAAGCCTATTTTATGTTCTGAGTGACTGAAGACAGCAGGGTTGATCCTTCCCCAAGTGAAATTGGTGATTCTTCTTCCAACAGGCACAATGCTAATGTGTCTGATTTTAGTGTTTTAACACAATCTTCTTCCCTCTGTTTCCTCCCATCTCTACAGACTATTAAATTAGACCAATTTTCTTAGTTTATGCTTCAGTATAGCAGCTGAATGTTTTAACTTTCATAAATTTAAACAAACTAATATTTAATAAGTCATGAATATTTTATACCTAACCATTATAAGTTACACAGTAGAAAACACTTGGGCACAACTGGGTGCAACAAGAAAGTACTTAAGAAACACCCTGTTGTGCCTGTGTGTCAGACAAGTCTCAGCTGAGAATCTCTTGTCTTTGATCACGAACTGTCAGACTACTCATGTTCTTTTAATGTGGAGCATGCTGTGCGCCTTTCATTTTCTCTTTCTGCCTGTACAGAATATGTGAGTCTACAAACTAAAACCTAGTTGAGTACAATATGCACTCAGACTTATGCCAATGAAGTGGATCCTGGTAGTCTGCATTTCCCAAAATCTGGTTAGGTGATTTAAAAAAAAAATATATATATATTTTATTCATTCATTTATTTATTTTGTTTGACTGTTGGTTCAGGACTGAAAACCACATATTGGGCAGAAATTTGGGAAGCTTGGAAGTGTGCAGCCACATAAAATCATGTCTGAAAGCTGTAGTGGCTGTAGCACCATTAATTCTTATTAATATCTTGGCTTTCCAGACAACTACCGTAGTGGTACTGTAGATCTATATTGCTTTGTGTCTATAAAACACCTTTCCTCTAACAGAATTTACAAGTGGTTTCTGAACTTAACTATTTGATGTACAAGTTGTATGCAGAGATTTCATCCACTCCAAAGATCAGAAGTAGCAGCTGCTCAATGATATACAGGAACAGAAAATGAAAAAGCGTATTGTGGATTTTCTAGCTCAATCTGCAAGGGAGGTTTGTGTTGGCAGGATAGAATCACGCAGGTCAGAATTTCCTCTGCTGGTTGCAAAGAGCATACTAGTTCTGAGAGGAAAACACGGGATCAGTGCGAGCTGACAATATCACCTATACAGTCTGAACTAGCAGTACCTGGAGGCTTTGGCTTAGTACTAGCAGGCAAAGAAAGCATTTCCTTCTGATCCACTGTCATCACTGCTTCCTGTTCAGAAGTGTTCATTTCCACTTGTGAGCATCTTCTTGCTAAGGTAGTCTCTGCAGCACTTGTTCCAAGTATCAGTTCACCCTGCGCTGCTTGTTTTATGAAATACAGCAGAATGATGCCTCATGGCATGGTCCTGGCTATCAACTATGAGAAATCTGGTTTTCTGCTTACTGGAAACACTGAAAGGCAGGGAAAAAACCTTTTTATGGAACTTTTATTTATTTTTTTTATTTATCACACTCCAAACTTTGGTGTCTTGCATTATGACTTGCAAATTTCTCCTGCTGACTTGAGTGTAATACTGAAAATTGAATGATGAATAACTTAAATTTTTGCAAGTTTCTATGCAACTTGGAGCTTAGTGATGATCCCTGGCTCCTTACTAATGCTCATAATTACTGCTCGTTTAACTGGTGGTTGATTTGCACCCTCTTGGGAAACCTAACATCTCTGATAATGACAGTGCAGAAACTGAAACGTTGATGATTGCTTTTTATTTTCCAAGTTTCCTAGGCTTTAATTTAAGCCTGAAGACCAATGATCTGGTCATCTAGTTGACAAACTATGGTGTGTGCGTGTGTCATTGCACATGCATCCATCTGTATCACAGGTTTTAGCTGTTCAGCTGTTGTGTATTTTCCACATCTAGAAAGAGTGGGCTAGTAAAGACAAACTCATCTTTCTCTTTTTTTTTCCTTTAATCAAAATAAGGTGGTGGTGATGGGGCATTGCTGAAACTTGCTCTAAGTCCTTGCAGTAGAAAGTTAAGCCAACTAGCATCCACTGCAATGGATTGTATTGCTTAAAATAGAAAAATACGAGTTAGGCACGTTCCTGCTCATTACTGACTGGTGTAGTTAGTTTAGGATTGGAGTTGGTTGGTGAGGAGATGTGTTCCCAGAAATGGAGTGTGTTTTTCTGGACATGACAGCTGAAAATGTAGAGGAAATGTTTTTTATTGATGTTCTGCTCATCTGTCAGAGGGGTAAGTGGTTTGATTAATGTGATCCAGCCTCCAGCTTTTGTAGCTAGCCCATGCACTAAACTGGCAAATACCTGTGTTCACCAATTACCTAAATTAAGTCTGGGTCACGCATCTCATCTTCTGTTTCTTGTTTGCTTTGAATGAATCCAAAAGTAGCACTAACAGCTGGAATCCCTGCTGAGGCCAGCTTGATCTGCTCTGGAGCTGCTCCAGCCAGTGCTCTGATAAAGCTTGATATCATTTCAACAGGCTCTAGGAGGACCAGAATGATTTCCCTTCATTGTTTAAGGTTTCATTCAAATATTCTACATGCCAGGAAAAAGGATATTTCAGTTCTGCATTTCTCCTTTTGCTGCTGCTACTACTAGAAAACTTTTCTTTTCTTTTCTTTTCTTTTTTTAACTTGTAGAATTCTGTGGGAATTGTTCTGCTTGCTCATCCCCAGGGACTATGCATGTTGCAGTTGCAAAAGGTGCACAGCGTAAATAAATAATGCATCAATTTCTCAGAGTCAAAGTACACGTTCTTCTAAGAGAACATATTATTTGGGGAAGGCCAGGGGAAAACTCTGGCCTTGTGCCCATATTTCAGTGGGAAGTAAAGCACCTAAATCCCTTTCAGGATCTGGCCTGAAGTCTATTATTCTTCAGCAGCTTTTTTTATTATTATTAATGCTGCAAACATACTGGATTGTTATTTGGGCAGTTCAGTGCTCTTGCAGTAGTATCTGCTCTCTGATTTTGTGTTAATACCTTATTTTTTAAGTCAATGTGCATCAGCCTACAAAGGAGTTTTGCTCCCACCATGCATCTTCCCCGTGGTGTAATCAGTGGAGCTCTGCTGAACCAGACGCTGCACTGGCAGTGTGGGTGCACATCCTTCCGTGGCAGCAGCTGGGCTCGCTGTGGAGACAGCACCCCGCTCCCCCAGTGCTCCTGGGCCGTGGCCTTTCCTCCCTGCCTTGGCCGGAAACTCAAATTGCTGCTCCCTCTCAGCTGCTTGGGTCATGTTCCTCAGCATAAAGGCACCAGGTTTAGCCAAGAGTTACTATGTTCATTAATTGTTCAGCCTGATCCAGCCCATTTTGACTGGGATGTGTGAAGGGAGCAGCTGCAGGAGCTGCTGAGCTGGCAGATGGGATGGGGGATGGGGAGGGGGGGGCCTTAAAGACAGTGATGAGCTCTAGGGGATGCACAAGGTGGGTTGTCCTGCTGGGATACATGGCTCCCTCGGACCTGGTTTTTGCTGGGCTTGTCCCTCTAACAAACTTGTTTCCAGTGCTGGATCTTTAGCCTGGATCTTACTGTTGTTCTCAAGCTGGCAATGAAATATTGTTGAATTTGAGGCTACACAGCCAATTATAACAGCAGAATGACAATAGAGCAGATGGGACCTAAAGCAAGGCATCTAGCCAAGTGCCAAGCATGGTCAAAGAGGGCCTATTACTGAGAGTTAAAGGTACTTGCTGCTGTTCAACATAATCTCCTGCTGCTGCAGGGCATCAACCCCAGAGCAGCCATGGCCTGAGGCATCCAGGCTGAGGAGTGGATTCTGGTGTTTTATCGCAGCCTGCAGGTATCCTTGTGCCAATGTTTATGGGAGAAGACAGGAAACAATAATGAAAGTCAATTTGTACATGACTTAAAATACAGAACAGTATTTTTGCAGCTGTATGTGTATGCCTGTCCTAACTGGCCCACTCCTGTGAATACAGACTTTTGTCTTTGGTAGCAGAGGGTCCAAGGGATCTATTTTGCTGACTGATAATAAATTTTGTCCCAGTGTTTGTCAACACAGCAAAAGAGTTGTGATTAAAGTGGCATGTGCTATACTCTAACTGTTCATGTGTCTAGCAGCATAAAATGGCATGGGTTTAGCATGTGCTAGGAAGCAGAAAACAAGACCTCTAGGGTCCCTTAATAATAAATTTAAATTGCTACATTGGTAAAGCCTATAGTGTCATATCTTCAATGTTGTTATTAACTGTGCTTGACAGATTGTTAGGGGAAGGTCATCCAAGCCCTACACAATCACACCCTCATTTTATGGGATAGGCATATACAGCATTCCTGTATCCAAGTTAGGATGTTTATGGTCTGGATAGATGAAAAACTAGATGGGTAAAAAACTGGTTGGATGGTTGGGCTTAGGGAGTGGTGATTAATGGGTCATGCTCTACCAGGAAGGAGGCTGGTAACAAATAGGGTACTGGAGGGGTCTGTCGTGGGACCTGACTTGCTTAGCATCTCTGTCAATGACCTGAAGCAGGTCACAGAGTGTGCAGATGTCACCAAACTGGGGTGATCTGTTGATATATTTGAGGGCAGGGCTGCCATCCAGAAGTACCTGGATGGGAAGGAGGAATGGGCCAGCAGGGACCTGATGAAATTCAGCAAGGACACATGCAAAGTTCTGCACCTGGGAAGGAGGAGCCCTGTGCAACAGTACAGGCCGGGGACAGCTCAGCTGAAAAGGCCCTGGGGGTCGCAGTGGGCAGTGAGCTGAACACCAGCCCGTAGTGTGCCCCAGCACAACAGCCTCCTGGGCCATATTCACAGGAGCACAGGCAGCTGGTCAAGGGGATAGTTTATCCCCCTCTGCTCAGCCCTGGTGAGACCACATCTGGTTATGGTGTTTGCTATTCCAACCTGAATCGTCCCATGATCATTGTCCTGATGAGCAATAAAAGGAAACGTTGGAGTAACAGGCCAAGGCTTCTATTACCACAGTTTTGGTGGACTAAACTCTATGGAAAGTGACTGATCTCACTACCAAGCAGTGCCAGTAGTGAAGGAGTGACCGTGGAACAAAGATGTGGCACCCCACCAACAGCCTCATGTGCTCCTCCCCACATCCTGCACAGATTTCTAATAGTGTAAACTCAAATTTAACATGTTTTTGCTGTAAAAACCCTTCTAAGACCTGTTGTGTTCAGTTCAGTCTTGTGGTTTGGAGTAATTCATATTAGGTTTATCTCATCATTCAAGGTGAAATTTAAACACTGTGAGTGATTGTATCAGCACGTCTGGAGATGATCAAAGAGAGAAGTACACTTCTGAAAGCTGTCTGGTTAGTTCTGTGGCTCAGTCCATGAAAGCAAACAGGCACTGCCCTGTGCAAACACAGCACGGAAGAGTTACAGATTTCTGCAGACTTTGCTCTGTGGACTTTTACCCACACCTCTTGGGGAACCTCAATTTTTGTTGGACCACAGGGATGGATATATATATATAATATATATATATATATATATATGATAGGGAGTAGAAGATATGGAGGATGATGGTGGTAAAGCATGACTTACTGGCATTGCTGTCTGCTTTCATTATGACTGACACATCAGTTTTGCAATGACTGCTCAGCTTTAGAAACCCAAGCAAACTTTAGCTGAAACTGCCTCAAATAATGAGATGAAAGTCACGTAGCTTGTAGAGAACAATAAACTTGCACCATACATATGAGTACTTTAGTTTCATTCAATTTTTTTTCCCTGTTTTGGTGTATATATTGTGAAATATAAAGGGTATTTATTTCCTGTTTAGAATTTCACACTGGCTGACTTGCCTAGAGAAAGAAGCTTGTATGAAAATTCCTTCTGGTGGTGCCTGCTGCAGCTTTTGGATTCATCATCTGAAAGAGGTTGAGCCAGACTGGTGGCTGGAGAATGCTTAGAAAAGAGATACTAAAGGTGGGCATCTTGGAGAATTCATTTTCCAGAATCTTTATCTTTACCTTTCATTCAGGCTATGGTCGCTTGCTATCCTGGAAACGGAACTGGATATGTTCGTCATGTGGACAATCCGAATGGCGATGGGCGCTGCATCACCTGTATTTATTACCTGAATAAGAACTGGGACTCCAAGGTGAGTGAGCCATGGGGCTGAGGCAGAACATAAAGGAAGAATGGCTTCAGAAGCAGAGTTTTGGAGCTGTCAGTTGCTTCTGTGAACTTTGAACTTTTGAACAGCTGGTCCATTCTTCATCACTTACATTTGTTTTCTTGGTGTTTATAGCAACCCTTTAGAAGTAAGAATCTGAACTTTTTATCTTTCTCTCTCTTATCCCACACACATACTGTTTTGTTGTTATAGAATAAAGCTTCTAAGCACTGGGCTGCTGGCACTTTTTTTGTTTAGAGAAAAGAATAATGAAGCACTGGAAAGAAAAACATTATCCAATGAGGAATAAGTGGATCCTGGGAGCAGAATAATATGGCAGCCTAGATTTGGGACCTTATCATTCTTGATACTGGTCCTTCAGGCTGACCTGTGGAAGATCTTTAGGCAGTTTTATCTGTGGTTTTCCTCCTCCTTATGATGCGTGAGGAAACTAGGAAAGATCTGTTCATGCTCCATTTTTCATTAGTGTTTTCACTAGAGGTGATTTTTTTTCAGTAGAGATTTGTTAAATTGAGGAGCTGATACTTTCACTTCTAGGGGAAGGTTCTTGGGAATTTTTTTTGGGGGGAGAGGGGGGTTAAGATGTGGGTTTTGCAAGACCATGTAACTCTGAATCAACCCCAGGAGTACTGAAGGACACTTCATAAGGAGCCTAATAGCATGAAAACAGCCTTCTCAGAGCTGCTTCCTGACAGATTAGATTGGAGTTGGGAAAAGGTTTTGCTGAAGCCATTCCAGGGCTTCCACAGGGTCTGGAGACCTTCCCCTATGTTCCTCTCAGATCCCTGACCGCTTTTCCTGAGAGGAGGGGCTCTTTGCATGCCTTGTGAGAAGAATGAGCAGGTGGCTTGTTTTGGCTTCTCCATCTCTCCTACTCCACCAGTGGGTCTCCTCGCAGAGCCGTGCTCTCGTTTCTGTCTGTATTACTATTGGGCAATAAAGACAGCCTTGAATTTACCGTATCTTTAAATTAGAAACAAAATAGGGGTTTGTAAAATTGCAGAATGTCTCTTTATGCTTCTGTTGTTGTAATGCTTCCCAAAATATTCACAAATTGCCCAGTGTTACTGGCTCTCTAACCTGTCTTGGTCATCTTAGGTAGTTGTTCTATAGACAAACCGAAGCACCATGAACCCCAAGAAGTGAGCTCAGATTTAGAGGCTGCTGTGTTGGAGAAAACCACATTCTGTTACTGAAAGTATGATGGGGAAATATCTTGTTCTAATAAAATAAAGAAGGGACATAAAAATGAGAAGAGAAAATGAAAACATACAATTTATTTTGTACACTGAACTTTTATTCTGATAGTGAGTGAGGAATTACCCAAGCTGGCTCTGAGAAGGCTAACTCAAAACCAGGACACTGATGCTAATTCTATGCAAACACATGCTAGAAGAGACATGATATAACCATTTTGGCATGTCAAAGCAACCGTGTTGCTTTAAACCCAAGCTAATGCTTTCTTTCTGGGGTTTGCATATCCTGTGGAGATGCCAAGTCACATCAGTGCTGGGTTGACCTCTCTACGTTGCACTCTGTGGTGCAGCACAAAGGTCTCCAAAGAGCCTATTAGCAGCAGTGGAGAGGAGGCGAAGTTCACATGTATATTTTGAAGTTTCTCCAGTGCATGTGGATCACCACCGTTCCCCTCCCCAGCCTGAAACTGATGGCAGAGGGAGAGAAATTGTGTTGGAGAAATCAGGCTATGTCATAAGAAGGAAAAAATGACTGAGAGATTAAATTTATCATAAACTTGTTAAACTACAATAATAGAATAGATTTCACTCTTCTTTCCAACATTTAAAAGATCTTCTGCGAGATCTGACACAGGTTCTCGCATGTACTGGAAAGAGACTCTGACCTCAAAACAGTCACCTGGAATATCCTTACTTCCCTCCTGGGTATTGACTAGTTTTAGAGATGTGTGACTGGGAGCTCAAAAGTTGCCCAGTATTTCATTTGCTTTAGCCAGACGTTCACTTTCAAACATGACAAACTCGGAGAATCAAGGTGACCAAGAGATTCATATACAGTTCTTTGGCACTGTCATGTAGCTTCCTTGGTTGTCATTAAATGTTTACTCTGTGTTTGTTGGGTACTGAGGAGGGAAAAGCTAGTCATTATTCAAATGAATATGTGGGTGTTTATATGTGGAAACCTGTACTTCTGTGGAAAAAGTAACCTTTCCTTCTCTTTCAGCTGCATGGTGGAATTCTTAGGATATTCCCGGAAGGAAAGTCCTATGTAGCAGATGTTGAGCCAATTTTTGACAGATTACTTTTTTTTTGGTCAGACCGAAGGAACCCACATGAAGTCCAACCTTCTTATGCAACTAGGTAAATAGCATATTTGCTATTGACACTCAGCCAGGGAAAAGTGTTCTACCAATATCACATTATTTGGTAACCACATATAGTGGTTATCAGGTATTTGCTTATATGTACATGGGCATAAAAAATAGGTATGTGGCTTGTGAATGGATTTGATGCGGTACCTTTTGAGTCACTGGGAATTCCCGCATCAAATGAGGAGGAACAGGTTTGAACAGTAAGATTCCTTATGTGACAGAAAAAATGCCCCTTTGCCAGCGACAAGAGAAACTTCTCAAACTAGGCAGGTCTATTTAGCTGGAAAATGCTGGGTTACACCTTTACCCTGTAACATCACAGGGGTTTTCGGGGCTACTGTTTGTCAGCAGGCTACAGAAAGCTGGTGTAACCTAGAGCAATCTCCAGGCTGCCTAAGGGCATCCCTGGACAGAAGAAAGCTCCAAGGGCTGTAAGCTACTTTTGCCCTCTGTCACCAGGAGCTGTGCACTCCTGTGTGCCTCCAAGCAGAAATTCTCACCTATATTTCTACCGTACTTGATAAAATACACATTTAAAATGGTATCTACATTTGCCTACAGAGATGTGCCATTTGCATCCTAACTTTTGTGTGCCAAACCAATTAGTTCTCTATTTGCTTTCTCGAAGAGAATAAAACTCCAGTGCTCTATTTTAATAGCAAAAGTTGAAAATAACACATGATTTCTATCTCTTACAGATATGCCATGACTGTGTGGTATTTTGATGCTGAAGAAAGAGCTGAAGCCAAAAAAAAGTTCAGGAACTTGACAGGTATGACACTTCTATAAATGTTCACTGAATAGAAGTGAATGCATTTTGATATTTCCAAAGCCAGAGAGAGAATGGGAATAACTCTGTAGTTAGATGGTGAAGACATTCATTTTTTAGAAACTTATTTTTCTCTAATCACTTGTCAGTTATTTTATACAGAGTGGAAAAATTTTGACAAAAGAAAATTCAGGCTTGGCCTCAGAATCTCTGATAAGCCTGATGGGGAACATGACAGAGATGGTTTCTGATTCAGACCCAAATCAGCAGCTGAGTGTGGATTGCCCCTACTATGTCAGGTAGCTAGCTGCTGTAGTCGCTGGCAATCTGTCTCTGACTGCAGTTCATGTGCTACTGTAGCAGCTGCAGAGGACTCTGCTACCTCTCTAAGCTCTTCTTTTATTATTTGGGAGGCATATTTCATCTCCTCCAAACTTTGCTTAGCACATAGTCATGGGGCTTACATAAACAATTTCATAATTACATTCTTCAAATGTTATGGCCAAATAGGGCCTGTCTTTTACATTGATTAAAGGCAGTTGTGGCCCACACTAATGCAGAAGGGATTTGTCTTTTATTTACAAGTAATTTCTGAGTGGAGATATTCATAATGACTTCAGAATGTGTAGATCATAAGTTAGAAAGAAACTACGTTTAAAAATCGCTATATAAATGCATGTTTTGGCAGGCAGTTGCTAGAGTGTCTGTGATCATGGTGCCCTTCAAGAGCTACCTGCTTTCAATTAGGTTTTGTAGGCAGCCTGAAGTCAGCCCAGAGACATTTCTGCAGAAGTCCAGGAATAGCTGACCCCAGCCTTCCTAATTGCAGCCAAACTGCCTGGTACTGTAGAAATGTCATACTAATAATGGGCTGAGTGTCCAGATGTGCTCTAAAGCCCTACCTGGGACCATGCTAACAGATTTGCTGTTTGGGTAAGCTAAAGATCTGGTCTGGAGGGACTGCCTCAGGCAATTCCTTTAAATCCAGTGTAGACAACATTCCTCTTTTTCAAATAGATATGTTACACAGCTGGAGACAGGCAAAGTCATAATTAGTCAGATGTTTTTTCAGAAAGGACTGTCATTTCTACAGCTGGTAGGCAGAAAAAAATTAGCTTCACCCTTAAAGGGGATCATGAGCAAGGGGCCAAAACTGGGGGAGAGGAGGAAAGTATCACAAACCTGGAGTCTGTGAGAGTTTATTGGGTTACTTAAATGTTGCATGAACTGTATCTTTGCCCTGCAAAAACTGAAGATCAAAACTTTAGTTATGACTATCTTGTTAACAAGTTGTGAACTTATGTAGTATTTCAATTTATGTAGTGAATTCAAATTGTGAGTCTCAAAAAAAAAAAAAGTGCTATCCATGGGAAAACAAAACAACTTTATTTTAGTCTGTTTCTGAGTTTTCAGGGGAATGCTATCAAATTAGGCTTTCAGAGCTCTCTAGCTTACCTGTCTTTTTTTCCTTCTTTCCTTCCATCTTTTCAATATAGATGCAAGGAAGAGAGAAGCAGCTCTTAATGAAGACTAATCAACTGTTTCTGAACTCTTTATGCAAAATAAGATCCCAAAGATGACTTCCATTTTGAGTGAACCATGGCACATTCTTGTTAAGCACAAGAATACATTGGTTGTGTCTTTCCAGCATGTGCATCTTACCTTGATGGTACTTAAGGCAGCCTCCTGTCATGTCTGCATCTGGCAGAAGGAACCCTTGTTTTCTGTTTGCCTTTTGCTGGAAAAAGTAACCAGGGTTTTAATTTAAAAAAAAGTATCTCTAAGCCTAGTGGCAGTGGCTCAGCCAACTGGCTTTTGATCAGTCTAGTAACCAAGATAACAATCGTTGGAACTAGTGGGAAAAGCACTAGTGGGAGTCTTATTTGCACTTTACTGGGGGGTGGAATCTAGTTCAATGGAAAGGAGCTTTACAAATTTAAAATCTGTGGCAGACTGCTGATGGGCAAGGAGAGATATTGGAAATGTGAAAATAAACTGGGTTTTTGTAGAGCGTATTCTTCTGTTATGCCCCGCATGGACCCAGTGATGGACTGTTCATCACTTTGCTGCATGCAACATTGGCTTACCTCTCCTATAGCATGACTTTCCAAACAGACTTTTGTCTAGATAGTCATCACATTTACTGAATTTTTTCACTTTTCAAGTCAGTGTGCAGTTGCACTGCCCTTTCAGTCCCAAGACTGAGGGGGAAGTAGTTATGCATCTGTCCACAATTTTGTAAAAACATTTCCTTTCTGTTCTGGGCTGGATTGATTGTATGTTTTCTATTTTCAGTTTGTTTGGTAAAGCAGCTGTTTTTTCCCAAAAGTTTGGTAAACTTGGAAGGCTGATGGCACACAATGCATTGGTCCTGAAGGCTGACAGTATGTGGAATTAAATGTTATTTTAATAGCTTCTCCATCTACTCTATTTTGTATGACACAAATGTGAATCTGAGAGGAAAAGGTATCTCTGGCAGCCTGACAAATGTATGATAAACAATGATCCACTTAGACTTGATTTTTGTGCTGCTTACCCTAAGTTCACACACTCTGTGACTTTATTTGCATGTGTATGTAGTTCGAATGAAACAGTGATTCTGTTTCAATTGGTCTGTTACACCAGGTAACTACTTCTGTTGTGTTTGAGCAATGAGATATACCAAGAATTAGTTATTCAAATGACACATTTTTGTGACACAAATGACAGTCTTTCAAATGCACATTTTCCCCTCCTCCCCCCGCCTTTTTTAACTTAATAGACTCTATGAGTAACTTGTGAGTTATCTCTGCCTAAGCTTCTACAGCCAGCACTTACTACACAGTTCAGAATAGCTCTTAATGAAGCTGAGAGCTAGCAGTGGATGTGTTTATCACTCACACTAATTATTCTCAGTGTAATACTCTCCTTGTATACACATGCCCTTGCATTTGTTTTTATCCCATGTTGTCAGTGTATGCCAGACCCTACCAACTATTTCAGATAGGCCCTCTCCAGTGTCCTATATTTTTCTGTGCCACCTGCCCACGATGGCCAAGTTGTATGGTCTGTCTGCCCTGCTAGTCCCTGAATCAGTTCATCACCCTGTGCGGGGCTGTCATGCCAGGAATGGGCCTGAGGGCCACTTCTGTTGCAGGTGAGCCAGGGGATGAAAAGGTGATGTGCAATGGCAAACTGTTAAGCATTAGCAGCAGATGGGTAACAGCTATATAAGACAGAAAAAGAACTTTCCTGACATAAAATATGGTAAGAGAAATGAAGGTGGACTTAAGCAGTTCTCTTCCTCAAAATACGAGGGGCATCCTTTAGTTTTTTCTTGAATTCTGAATGTAAATACACTAGTACTCCGACTTCTCCCAGAGATCCAGCTATGGTCATTTGGGTAAGACTTTAGCCTGACCACTGTGTACCTTAAGAGAAGAATTATGAGGGAACATGTGTGACAGATTTATTCTTATGACTCAAGACTAGAAGACCAATAGTCTGGTAATTCTCCTTTTATGTTTGAAAGAAAAAACATTGTTCCACTACAAATATAGCTAAACAGCACAACATAAACTTGAAGGAAACATGATGATAACTTGAAATTCTCATTCTCCAATGTTTGTGTGGGAGGAGGGAAAAAATATTATTTACCCAAAAGCAAGCAGTAACCCAGGAAAGGTGGTAGGTTTTGAATTCTTTGTGAAGGGTAGCTGCAGCATTGTTATTTAAAAGGGGAAAAAAGAACCTCAACCTGTTTTATTGCTGTGTGAAGTTGGTAATGACATGTACATTTTAAAAACTCCTAAAAGGTTTAAAAAGGGGCAAAGACAGATAAAGCAGGCCAAATCTTGCTTTGTCTTTGGGATTTGTAAACTTAACAGTGCACTAGAAAGATAGGTTAGTACAAATCTCACTGAAGCCTTGAACAATGGACAAATGATGGGGCAGGAGGGGAAGAGACTTATATAAAGGTTGAAAAAGAAAGGTACTTTGGTTACCACTATTGCTGCCATCTAGCATCAGAAGTGGTCAGCAACTTATTTGGTGTATGGAGCATGGAACAGTATAGATGCATTTACTGTAAATAAAGTATATATTTTAATTTTTAGCCTATAGAGGACTGAAAGCAATTGCTCTGTGGCAGAGAGCATTTTTTTTTGTCTGTCTTAACCTGTATAATTAAACATCAAGAAGCTGAGGGCACAGGATTTTGAAGCCAGTTCCTCTGCCTCCATTCCAGACCTTTACCCCGTTTCCAGATCAATGGGAAGATCTCTTTGGAGACATTGCAGGCTGATTTTTTTTCTCTGGGGTTGGGGAATGTAGGAATCCACAATTTTGACATTTTCTACATAGATTTTCCTTACCCGTCTTTGAAATCTTGCAAACTACTCTGAGAGACTGAAGTTGTATTAAGAACTGTGTGGGCAGCAGAATGCTTCAGGACAGGAGGCGTTTCAAGGAGATTCCCTCCAGCTTTGGGTTTTGTGTCTTCATAGCAAGTGTTTGAAACATCTATGGCTAAACAGCATTTGTCACTCAGTTGTGAAAGACTGCTATATGTGCCTTCATTCGTATCTATGAAGCTGTTATATGGAAATGTGCATGTCATGCAAGTTTTTCATGGCTCTTTAAAAAATAAGGTTGCCTTTCCAAATGCAGCTGCATGTCAAACTAGAGAGTGCTGGAAGATATACAGAGCCACCAAGCCACAATTTCCAATAGACAGCGTTTGTTGTATGGGGAGGAAAAAAGGCAGGAGACAGTACTGAAAATCAAGAGACTATTTGTATTCCTAAACCTGTAACCACAGACTTGCTGGCCTTTTGAGCAAAGTAGCCTCTAATAAATCTTACTTTCTGTAGCTTACTTCTGGTTCTGTGAGGCATGGCCTCTGCAAAGTAGCATCTGAAAAGATCTGATATGTTTTTTTCCTTATGTCTTTAAACAGTTTTAGTCCATTCCTGTTGAATTTTTAAAATGTTGGAATATATAATACATTTTTTGTTGTTGCAAAATAGCTGGCTCTAACACCACTTGCATCTAGAAGAAAATATATCTATTTGCAGGCAAATAACTAGTTTTATTTTGACTGTGATGTACTCCCAGCAGATATCTGAAAGTGAGTTACGACTACATCTTCTCTTGTCAGGTTGTATGCTGGTCAACAATGCTGGCACTTTGCATTGGATTGTTAAGGAAACATGTAATAGTATTTTACCATCACACTCGTGTTCTTGTTACTTTAAAAAAAAAAAAAAAAAGGCAAAAATGTCGCAGGAGTCAATAAACACTGGGTCATGTTAAACGTTGTGCTGTGCAAATGTTTTTAGTCCTGTGTCTTACTGTGGCAGGAGTTGTGGAGGGAGCATGCGGTGCCACATAGCTGCATGAGACGTGGTGGCCTGGAGCAGTGGCGATGCTGTAATTGGCGGCTGCCCCTGTGCTGTGCCATCCCTGGGGAGCTCCGTGTGTTTCCATCAGCTTGGCACATTTCCTTGGTCACTTCCTGCTATTTTGAAGTTATTCACCTTGCTTGCTACCCTCTTCTTCAAATGCCTATTTGTTTTCATGCTCCTGTGGAGCCAGATAACATTCTCAGGATTCAATTGTCATCTGATAAGTTTTATTTTTAACAGAGTTCACATCCTCCCCTGCTTCTTTTCCACGCTAAGTCCCACAGTCTTCTCTCGTGGCAGTGAGGAAGGCTTCTCCCCTTTTCTACTACCACTGAAGTTGAATGAAAGCCAGGACGTTTTCTCTCGTCTGTTAAAGCACTTTTGCAGTATTGTGAATAGTGGGAATGTCCTCACCTCCCTGCCCCCTCCTTAAAACAGGCTTTCTATTGTGTAGGGCTTGGATTTGAGATTTTTTTTATATATATATTTTATATATATATATAATTTGATTAGTTAGAGGGGGCGAAAACTAGATAATTTGCCACTTTCTTTAGGCATTTAATTTACACTGAGGAGTCCTGAGCACGTGGAGAGAAAACCTACGGATAGCAAAAGGATGACTCTTCTGAGCTTGCTCCTTATTGAGTAAAAGCTTGTAGAGACAGCTCTAAATGAAACTGGCCATTGGCCATCCAGCTGCCAAAAACTTAGTTGTCTTTCCTCTGAACTCTGACTAAACTTTCTCCAAGCAAATATGGTTATAGAAAATTGTTATCTTACAGCTATTGAGGGGTCTCTTCCCTCCCCCACCCACCCAAAGGAATATGGCTAAATATACTTGCACTGAGAATTCCCTTGACATGTGAGAATGCATCTAATATCAGAGGTTGAAGTGAAAATTAAAAGGCAGCATGACAGTGGGAGAGAGATTGCTAAAACTGATTGCCTTCCCCACATAATTTCATCTCTCTGGAATATTTCCACATCAGGGACCTAGAGAAACTCCCATCCTCTTTCACAAAACATAATGAGAAAAAAGTTTTTATCTGTCTTGTGGAAAAAGAGAATAATTTCATCTGTATGCGTACTTACTTTAAACAATGGTGGAGACCTTAAATAAACCCTACAATAGGGGAACCACAGTATCTAAAGCAATTCTCACATGCTGTCAAACCTAGTCAATGCCAGCACACAGGTCTCTTCCTCTGCTGGACACCCACAGTGGTGAATCTTCCTGCTCTGGGCAAGAGTGGAGGCAATTGTGGTGGTCCCTGCTCAAGCCAGCACTCTGCAGCCTGTTTTTTGCAGGAGGGGGAGTCAGATGAGAGCACGGCTGCCTTGTCCCACAGCCTTGGCAAACTGTTGAGCTGGCTGGCTCTTGGCAGTCTGCACTATGGGTGGTTACGCATGGAGAGCAAGACCCTGTTCAGAGCATTAGTCCAAGCTAAAGGAGCAGTTGCATGTCACTTGTGACTACATGCAGATATTCTTAAATTCTTTAATTTTGAAAGGTTCTCAGCTCATAACTGTTGAGATGCTTGTGCTAAAACACCTACAGAGTAGTGAAATCAGAACTGATCTTGAAACTAGCGCACTTAAGGGAAAAAAGATTTCCAAAAGGTAGAGCCAACTCATTTAAACAGAAGGGTTTCTGTGCCTGAGTATGGCCTTTTCCCCCAACTGTATCAGTTTGATTAATAAAAAAAATACTATCTTCCCTTACAAGCCTTACCACTTATATTCTCCAATATAGCTGTTACTGTTTAATAACCTCCAGAACCGTGAGCTTAAAGCATTTTCCTGGTCCCCTATGCCCCCCATGATCTATCAAATATTGTTGCTGCACAATCTTTCAAACACTGTAATGCTGTGTGCTGTACAGAAAAATCTCAACTGAGAAATCAACCATCCAAGGTATCCAGTCACTACTGCAGCTAGCAAATAAGTGGCAGAGGTGACAACACTGCTCCAGACAGGAGGGAAAAGCTGTTGGAAGCACCCTTTGCTCGCTAATGCTATGGGTGGTGCTGGTGCAAGCTGGTTTTTGACATGCTGCAATATGCATGGAATATGCATTTGCAAGCATACTGTACAGAACACGTACGAGCTTGTGCAGCACCACGGGTGCAGCTTCGCTGTGGCCTGCACTGAGCTTGCTTCATGGTAGCTTCATGCCACTCTCCCCAGCATGTGCTGTGGCTGGTGTGTCACCCCACGGCAGTGTTACAGATGAGAGCAGAGCTCACTGCAGCTACTGAAACGCAGCCTTGCAGGGTTATTACCCCCGCCCCCGACCACAGTCCTTGCAGTACTATGGTTGCTCCAGCTATTGCTGTAAGTGTACTAACTAGGATATGGGCAGTGAGGGTGCAGCACAGGGCTAAAGGTGCTGTCACTGGCTCACTGGTGCTGCACTCACTGTCTGGGGAAGTGGTTTTGCCGAGATAAAAGAGCTCAGGCACCAGCTGGGGTATCTGCTCCAGAAACCCGAGAATGGGAGCCCTGCTGTTGACCAGTGTAGGAGCTACAACGTGGCACAATGGACACCCTTCACAGGCTTTGCTCTTGCTGCTGGCAGAGAGGGTTTAATTTATAGTTCCCATCAGAATACTGGGCAAAAGGAAGTGGAGCCTTCCTCCAGCCATCCTTTTTCAAAAGAGACCACTACACAGCTAGACATGAAGCTTTGTGAGGGACAAGCCAGCAGCACAGCAATAAACACCCTGCCCAGGGGGTCATGACCGGTAGTTTCAGAGATGCTTCTGGCCTGGGGCTGCAAGCTGGATAGGAAGTGTGCAGAAATGTGGCACAGCCTTTGGTATTTCCTGGCCTAGGTGGCTGCAGGCTTACCCTGCTAGCTGATACAGCAGTCAGATGAGCCCAGCTCTTACGTGTCAGTGTTTGGGGATGAGGCCTGTGATGGGAACTGAAGGCATAGCTGCTGGGCACCGCAGCACTGAGCACTGTAATGCCTGCACCTTGTGAGGGTTTAAAGATTCACATCCCTCCAGCAAATGGAAAGGGCGGGGGGGGGGGGGGGGGTGGAAGGTGGTGGTGTGCATGGGTAGCCCTTGCAGTGGGATCTCGCCTTGGAGCAATGGCACCTTCTGAGCATGGAGGAGCCATTTGCACATCTCCTGCCAGCCTGCAGAGTGCCAAAATGCCCCTCTCAGCTATGAGCACAGGCAAATCCAGGGACTGGCTCCGCTGGATGGCGACGGAATTGCCGCTGCTGTTGAGCTGTAATAACGACCGGGTGAGACAAGCGTTACTTGAGGTATCCATCTGTGGAGATTGCCTTACCACCACTCACAGCAAAGAGGTGAACTACATGACTTTTTAAGTCCCTACTGATTGTTCCTTTCTGTAATTCATATTCCACTTTTTTATTAAAAATGATAGTTTTTATTTCAACTTTCTTTTCCAGTCCTTTCTGCGCTCACTGTGAAGGTGAAGCCCTGTGAAGTCGTCGTTCCCCACAGCTCACCTGCTGCCAGCGTGGCTGGTGACCTGCTGGGATGGTGGCAGCGAGGGACTAAGTTTTCTCAGTGGAGAAAAGATGCCTTTGAAGTCCAGTCCCAGTTACGGGCCTCCTCGAGGAGAGCGCGTAGCTCCGAGTGCGTGCGCGGCGCGAGGAGGCTGTGCAGAGCCTGCTCGTGCACTTCCAGCTGAGTCAGTCCTTCAGCAGCAGAGGATGTTGAGCTATTAAAGTTTATGAAAGATGACATTACTGTCATCATGGCCTCTCACTTGCTCTAATACCGCTATGAGGAGCCAGCTACATCTCGGCGGTGCTGTAATAGAAACTCAGCAGCCGCCGCTTGTGAAAAGCGGGAGGATGAAAGCGACCGAGGCTCTGTCGGTCTCCGAGGGCTCATGAGCGTGTGTTTGTTTCTCTGTGCGGCTAGAGGGAAGCGTGATTTCCAGGGGGAATTAATTTGAGAAAACTGAAAGCCACTCTGCTGCTAGCAAGTAATGTGATAATATAAAACAGTTCTTTTTCCTAAAAGGACTGCAAAATAAAACCACATGGCATATCTTTTAAAAGCAGAATAGTTTAAACAACATTAATTTTACCATCAAGCCTATGTTATGGCTCAGATAAGCTCCTAGGTTCTTTCCCAAACTACTGTAACTGAAGAAAAGAAATTAGGATTTCCAGTGTACAGAAGTGACTAATTCCCATTGCCTGGACTGACAACATAGGAACTGATCTATAGCTAAGAACATTTACTGTTCTGGAAAGGTGTGTCTCTGAGGTTTGTTTGTTTGTTTGTTTGTTTTTCCTTTTTCTTAAACTGAAGGAGCATCACTTAGAAAAATCTATAAGTATAGGTCTGTTCATGCTGTAACTAAAACCTGCTAGTGCCATGCTCACAAGGGGTCAGGCTTAGGTTAATGTGCATCATTGCAGTAAAACGCGGATACGTTTCAAGGCTGCTAGGAGCGCTAGACGCATGGAGCTGGAGAGCTCCTAGCAGCCTTGAAACGTATCCGCGTTTCAGCTCCATGCGTCTAGCGCTCCTGCCCAGCCCTCTGCCAGCTGTGTAGTGACACGGCATTGCTGTGTACCTGCTAGGAGCATGCAAAGTGGTAATAAAATCTGTGCTATATGTGCTGCATTTAACTCAGGTGCAGCTCATCTTTCATCAAATGCCTCCATGGTGCAAAGCACAGCCCCAGGCATTTTTATGGACCACTGCCTGTGAGAGGGATGGACCCTATAGCTCAGCAAAACAAATCTCCAAAGTCCTATTGCCAAGGAATTTAATGCTCTTACCTGTGACTCAAGGACCTTTGCCCACTTACCTACTCCAGTCGAAAGCTCTCTCCTGAGAGCAGCCTTTCTTCTGACAAAATGCGCAAGCTCACACTTTCTTTTAAAGCACAGGTGGCAAAAGAAATAGTCATTCATGTTTAGTAATGGTCAGACCCTGCTCTGCAAGGTTCGCTGGCTCGGGAAGCCATTTGCTTGGTGCCTGCTGTTTGCAGATGATGTGGTCCTGGTGAGGGCGATGGTCCTGGGATTAGCTGCAGGAGCATCTTGGCAGCCTCTGTCAGGGATCTGCTCTACTGGGAGACCCAGCCCAAGTGACTCAGAAATCTCAGGGGCACCAGAGGGGCTTTTTAAGTCTATCACCTGTTTGGCCTGACCTAATGACTAGCTGTGTGTGAACCTGAAAACAAAGTTTGAAAGTTTAAAACTTCTGAAATCCAGGGAGGCTACTGATACTTCCATATTTAATCTGAAAGGCAAAAAAAAAAAAAAAAAAAAAAAGAAAAAAAAAGAGGATGGCACTTCATATTGGACCAAAAATTCAACATGGATCAGCCTGCTGATCATGCTATTTCTAACCATATGCAAAGCACCAAGGGGGCCTGGGACTTCCTTGTAAAGGTACTGTAAATTCTCTTATCACCAGTGGGAAATGCCTTCCTTCTAAGTGATTGTGCTGCAAAATAAAGTGAAGAAAATGCTACTTTTTTGCTGAAAGCAGAGAAAATAGTTTGTCTTTTACATTGGAAAATTCTTTAAGTTTAAATATATGTTGTATTCCTGGGAAGAAAAAGAAAAACTAATCAAGGCTCAGTTTCCTTCTTGAACTTGAACTGAAAACACTTCCGGAAAAGTAAGAAAAGATGATTTAATAGCAATTTTCTGGCAGGGAAAGAAACTTGGTCCTTAAAGCAAGGAAAGAATTAGAGCTCCCTTGGTGACTAGACCATGCACAGTTCAGAGAGTTATTATACATAACGATTATGTATAGTATACAAAGGGGATGAAGTGGAGGCACCATTACTGTTTCCCTTACTGTGTTTAAAAAACAGTGCAGTGGCTGCCACTGCATTTTTGTAGGACCCTCGAGTGTTTAGCTGGGCAGGTACTGGCAGCATCTAAGGGGTGTAGGCGGGTGATGTGCCTCCCTCAAAGGGAGGACCATCTTGTCAGTGGAGTGCAAATGACCTTTGGTACTTGGATGTTAGCTGCTTGGTCATGTCAAGACACAGGCAGTCAAGGAACTGGAAGAAGTGAAGATTAAATGTCTGAAGTAAGTAGAAAATAAGAGGTTCTCAAGGAATTGGGTTAGGGGGCCCTTGACTGAGGGATCTGGGGAATCACATTTGTGGATCCAGATATCTAAGTACCACCATAGTCTACCAAACTCCACATTACACATAAATAGCTTAAAAAGCAAGTTGTCATCTCTCTTGCGCCCTCCTCCCCAACTGCACTGTGCACATGCACACACTCACTTCCTCGAGGGTAAAAGGTCACAGACTGATAAGACCCGAAAGCTTCCTGGGTCATGATCTTGTCACACCACAACAAAAAATATTCAGATCTTCTGCCCACATAAGCAAAGGCTTCACTTTCATTGATAAAAGATCTCCCAGCAAGGAAAAAGAAGCCATAGGCAGGGAAACTTGGATGAAAGATCACCTACCATACAGTTGCAAAGGCCAAGAAGTTGGTCAGCTTCTTCAAAGGGACAGGGCAGCCCCTACAGCAGGCAGCGTTTGCACCTGGCAGGGACAGGGCAGGGCAGCCCACGTGGGCCAGGCAGGACGACTACATGTGGAAAAGGCCTCAAGATCCAGCCAGAACGTAACCTCGCAGAGTGGCACTGTGGCAAGCAATGACAGGGGGTTATTTTTTGTTTGCTAAGCAGTGTACTTTGTGCTAGCTTTGACACTTGTGCCCCCTTTATAATGGCTCACTAGATGCCCCGTGTTCATCACTGTGCTGTTTAGTAGTGCTCCGAGCAAGGGAGAAAATGTCCATTGTTAAGCAGTACCAGAGGCTTCTCTCATAATTAGAAAAGAAAAAAAAGATATCTGAACAGACATTTAATAGGTAAGGGAAGAGGCTTAACAGACTTTAGCTCAGCTGTCTTCAGAGAGTTTTCAAAAGCTCACTGCAAACACTTCTGTTTCAAAGCTTATGCTCCTTTATCTATGAGAAGCTAAGCACTGGCTAATTCTTTAATTAGTTCCCAACAAGATTTTTTTTTTAATATAGCCCAGCTTGCAACAGAATAATTGTCTTTAGTTTAAAAAACAAGTGTCAATACAAAAAGTTATTTTCATTTCTCTGTCTTTAAATGGTTTATTTCCCCTTTTACTTAAACCACTCAGTCAGCCCTCACTTGCAACATCTCCTCTTTATTAGGGAAAAGCTGATTACTTCTTTACTTTTAACTTTGGGGTGTAATCCCACTCCATGGGCATAATAGGGCTGAAGCCAAGCCGGTGTCGTGGGCTGTGGTGCCGTCATGTGAACAAGGCACCCGCTGAGCGCAGGCGGTGCTGCCAGCTCTCCCTGGCCGGGGCCCCAATCCCCCGGGGTGGAGCAGGGCTGAGGGCTCCGCGTCACCACCAGTTACACAGCCCAGCTAATGCTCGCTACTTGTTAAACTGCAGTTACTGACTGACACACATGTGGCCCTGCATGTCCAAGTGTTACGCTACATGCCAAAGATCTGGATTTAGAGCTTCCCAACCTCCTGCCTAACACCATAGGCATCTAATTTCATGTTCCTGAAGTTCCCAGAACATCAGAAGATCTTATTCTAGTTAGTCAAGAGCTGCCCACATCTTGGCAGCACTGAGCAGACATGAATCTTCTGGGCCTGCCCTTTCCTGCCTTTTCCCCAGCTGTCAGAGCACTGATGCAGGATGTCAAAGATCTGACTCCACTCTTGGCCCAAGGAGATTTGAATTGGCTTCATTCACATGTCAGCGGAAGATCCTAAGTATTAGGCTACACAGTAGTTGTCTTTGTGGTGATGGAGGAAGTGTGGCTTTTCCAGTCAATCCACTGAAGCTGTTCTACTTCCTAGGGAATAAATACATTTTCCTGGATTCAAGAGGAAATTTAACAGAGCTGGAATACTGTGATTGTTTGGACAGTATCTTTCAAGAAAGACGTGGAAGAAAAAGGTTCTCCTGTCAGTCCGCTGAAAAAATGAGTATGATCAAGGATCCAGAAAATATGACCTACGGGGACATGGGATTGTTTCTTCTAGAGATAAGAAGATTGGGGAGAGGAGCAAAGGTGAAAGTAAAACCACCATGAGAGTCTTGAAATACAGAAAAGGCTGCTACAAAAAATAAGAAAATAGTTTGTTATCTATACCTATGATACATAACACAAATAATACTGTGTTAAAATTGCAGCAAGGAAGTTGCAGGTTATCTACAAGGAAAAGCTTTCTTACAGTTAGGATATTGAAGCATTGGAGTGCATGAAGAGGTTTTGGGGATGCCGTTATCAGAGATTTTTAAGATGCGGTTAGATAAACCTCTATCAGGAATGAAGTAGGTAGAAGTGATCTTTCCTAGTTTATGTGGGCTGCACACTGTACATAAGGCTGTGGGTTGTCCTACTCTTATTCCTATCTAAAACTAAGGAATTGAAATTTTGAGCCTGATACCCCATTTGGATCTATCCTCAAGGCAATGCTAAGAAAAGTTTTAGAGAGCACATCCTGCTCTCACTCCCATCTAGAACAGCCACACAGCTGGTTGGGCTCTCTGTTTTCTAGGAAATGTTGAGTTTTAGGTCATCTTCAATCATTCATCACAAATGGAAATAATACTGGGGAAAAAAAGGGAGTGATGATTGCTCTTTTCAAAAATATTTCATAGAAGAAATATACAGTGGGTTATCAGAAGTTATCTGTTGTGAGCATTTGGGGTTTCAAAGGCAGGAACCTGCACTCCCCCCCCCAGTTCATGTCCTGATTAAAGAGAATATGTGTGTGTGCACCCATGTGAAAGTCAACATTTGCTATTGCTATTGGACATTTTTCTCTCTTTTGCAAAGCTGTGTCGATTTCCAAGTATATTGTAAGTATGTCCTCGCTTAAGCCATTAATTCTTTCAACACATCTGAATGAACATGAGTTAACTAATGTGATGATAAATTCTGGCAGTTGGAATACCAGTACTTCTGGCTAGATGTGTTTATAATTAATGTTAAATACCATGGGTAGTACTTATAAACTTTTCTTTCACTTCTAAAAACTGCAGTCCACAAAATTTTTATATAAGGTTGCGTTCTATACTATTCTTGCTGCTATAAATGTATTAATATCATAAGCTGAAGATTTCCCCCTTATTGTTAGTGTATTAATTCCTTTGCTTGGTCTCTGTGAATGTGCCCAGGGAGCACATTAAAATTATCGGAGTCTCGGCTTCCTTTCATTCCCCTCACCAGCAGAGCCTGCCCAGGAGATGTAGACGAGGGCATTTTGGAGGAGGTGGGGGCTTCCCCAGCCTCCACAGATGGCATGGTCCTGTCTGAGCTGAGTCAGCACTTTGGATGGACAGACGTCCCTGCCGTCCCCTCTTCAGGAGCACTGGTGCCAGCACCCTGCACCACGCAGCAGCATTTGGATGCAAAGCAGTATCTCGGAGCTGACCAGAGGCTTGGATGATGGCTCCACTCACCATGTCACCTGCTGAGCTCAAGGATTCTAGGCTATAAATTTTGTGATCTGCCCCCTCAGACATGAGGAATAGGTAAATGCAGTAGCTTTTTTTTTGCATTGTCCCTATTTTACCTGAGGCTTAACTGGTCTGGCTTTGACAGCACTTCTGCAAGCTGTTATAACATGTGAACCTGGCCTACGGTGTGCCTGTGGGCTGCTTTGCTACCCCAGTTTGGCCCGTGGCAGTGAGCACTGAGCTGGGAGCAGCCTTGTTCTCCGTATCATCATGTGCTGCTGTGTGTGTTCAGGCAGCCTTTCCCTCAGCCCTCCTGCCCCAATACTGCTGGCAGCACATTACAGTCCTGGCAGAGGGCAGGACTGGCCGCCTCTAACTGCATGTTAGGTCAGATGCCCAAAGCTAGTGACTTTGCAGGCTCTTTCTCACATAGCACACTGGAATTTACTCTTGTGCACCTTGCAGCCATTGCGATTATTTACATTACTTGTCGGGTTTAGCGGAGGGGTCCAGAGACAAGCAGGCAGGGACACTGAATGATCCGTGCTTGAAAAACGAGCCTTGCAGATCAAGCTTAGACTGCCAGAAAAGGCCATGGCCATTGAGGTTCATACCTGAAGACTTAAAACACACTTGCAAGGGAGAACCTTGTGCAGTCACCACCATCTTACCCCAGCTTTCCAGAGCAGCTGATGCGCTGCAAGTGACTGGCCAATTGTTTCTTTTATTGTTGTGGTTGCACATTGGAAGAAATTGGTTTTTGCTGGTATTTCAGAGGAGCTTGTTGTACAAGACTGTTCAGTGATGTCTCTGTGGCATGTGAAAGTTTCCTATTAGAAATATCTCAGGACCTAAAGCGGCATGCTCTTGTAATTCATTCAGTATGATTCCTGGACAGGAAGTAGTCAGGAAAGTCACTCAAAACTTTTGTTTTTGTTCTCTACAGTAATTAACAGCACAAATTAGGGCCTATACTTGTTCTTTCAAGTATGTGAAGAACAGTTATGAGAAGGTTCAATAAATCAAACATGGAAGTGTTGCCACCAAGTGGTGCAAGCTAGGTTAGGCAATGGCTCTTAATTTATAGATCACAGTGATGAATCTGAGACATCCTGACATTTATAAAAAGTTTTTTTTTTTTTTTTGGCTTTGTTTAGTTACCTTTCTCACTTTATGATGCATTTTACATCCCGAGGGGTTAAAAGATCATACTAGCACCAATCTCCATGTCACCACGGGATCTATTACCTACCTCTTCCAGCTTCTTGGGGAACTGCAGGCCATGGAGATGCAGATGTGACAGGTCCTCAGAGTGCGCAGGGCTGCGCAGGCAGCACATCTCTGACACAGCTCCCGGCTGCGGAGGTGTCCCTCCATAACCTCAGGTGAGGTTGGCCTGGAAGAGGTTATGTGGCCCCCAAGCACCAAGGAAAGCCTGAGCAGCAGCCCAGCCTGCCACAGCCATTTCTGACCAGGACGCACAGTTTCTGAGTGACTTTGGCACCCTTGAAAGCATTTCTGAAATTAAATTGATTTTAATGGCACTTAGTACTTTTTTAAGGCAAAAAGTACTAAGTGCACTATACTTTATCCACGTGTTTTTCTTTGCTGTGCAGGAACTGAATAATGTGCTTTGTTTGTGCAACCAAAAGGACTATTTTGTGGAGAAAAGAATGAGATGTTTTTAACACCATCATTTGAGTTTCTGGACAGATGGAGAACCGAACTCCCCTGCAAACATGTGAAAACATTTCCCCCCCCCCCCCCCCGCCCCCACCAGTTCTTCCTGTGGGGAACAAAAGTAAATCCGCAGCACCCAACAGCGGTGCGGGTGGCACCAGGCTGTGGGTCTCGCACCCCTCGGACCCTAGAGCCAGCGTGGCTGCAGACAGAGCCATGAGCAGCGCCGCGGCCGCAGCCAAGAAGCGGCGGCTCCCTGGGTCGGGGGGAAGAGGCCGGCGGGGGTTCAGTGAACAGGAGCCTGTGAGCTGCAGTGGGCCTTCGTGTGATGGTCCAAGTACAGCTCTGGGTAGTCTGTGCAAATAAGCTGAACAGTAGGAATAGGAGACCAAGAAGAAAGAATTAGGTCAAAATGATGCTTTTTCAAAGCTAACATCTTTTCTCAGCAGACACCACTTCTTAGCTCTCTTTCAACAACCTCTCCCTTCCTCTCTGTCTTTGGATAATTGCCTTTTATTTCTTAGAGTGAAAGCCTGAAGTACTCTTCTTTCTTTCGTTCTTTCTTTTTCTTTTTTCCCAATGTTGTCACCATTATCTTCAGACTGAGGAAATGATGGCAAAAGGCAGAAGCAGTCACCAGGTCCCTTTTTTCCCAGGTTTAGTCTCTGTTAACTACAAATCACAGTAGAGGAGTTAAATCAATGCAGCTGGTCTCCTGAAAGGAACCACGAGATGGAAACGGGCAAACGTGTGTGCTAGCGAAGCCTGGCAGCAGAGAGGTCTCCCGAAAGCTCACCGCAGAGCTTCCAAAGCTCTTGCAAGTGCCACTGTGAATACATTGCAATTTCATCTTTCCACATTATAAAGGGAAAAATAAATGCAAAAGAGAATGTTAACCTGCATAACACCTAGCATTGTTACCCAGAGGGAACAATATTATAATTAGGATATCAGATTTATTTAAAACATGTTTTATCAGGAGAAGGAGAACTTGCTCCTACTCTATTAAATAGAATATGTTGTTTTTGACCATTTATGAAAAACTAATTCTTTTCTAATATGGTGACTGCTTTTTAGATATCACATTTGCATATGACTGGACCACTCCTTTTTATTATTATTATTCTAGGGTTGCATCAGTGTGGTGAAAAGTACTCGGTCAGTTGATCCAAATCAAATCACCATCTACTTAAACAGGCTTCCAGACTAATCTCTATAGGTCGCTTGAGAGCGATGTCTCCTGAGCACGAGCCACCTCCTGCCTGTGCTGGACCACCCTCTGGGGATGCTGCCCGCTGATGAGGCTGTGCACGCTCGTAACATTCAGCCTCGCCCAAATCAGAGCGGCCAGCCCGGAGGCAGTGCCTGGGTGATCCTGCCCTCCCCGGCCCCCTCCTCCGAGCGGTCACTGCGCCCTTGTCGTCTGTGCTACAAAACTGTGAGTACGGCTCAACGCTTGCTAATTTTCTGCGAAGGGCAGCAAAACGAAACGATTGCTGGCCCTTAACGTTTCATTTGTTTCTTTGTTTATTTTGCAGCCATTTTTGAGGGAAGGGGAAAAATTAGCACGGGGTATTAAAGCTGAAACATGTAAAAATGCCCTTTTTGGGGATGTTAGAAAAAACTTAAACATTTAAATAATCGAGCTATATGGCTAATCTAATGTCAACCCTGGACTTCAAATTAGTTAAAAATATATTAAAGGATTATAAAGTAATCATCGTATTAGAATTACAGGCAACAAGCATCAGTGCAAAGAGGCCTTTGCACACACTGCTTATCCCCACTTAACGAGGAAGCATATATTGGGGAAAGCCCTTTCCACCCACCTGCTTTCACTGCTGTGGCAGCACCAGGAGCAGGGTGGGCAGCGGAGGCAGAGCAGCAGCAGGAGCGAGCGGCCATCCCCGGCCTTCCCGGCACAGCAACTGGAACGCCGCAGCGGGTCCCCGTCGTGCAAGAGGGGGCGGCTGCCCCTGAGGAAAACGGGGGGCGAAGCCAGCCCGAGGGCATGCCCGGCGGGTGCCCCTTATTCCTCCCCCCTCTTATCATTCAGACTATGCAGCGTTTTGCATCCTCTTATCCTGCACCTGGTACCGATGGGGCTGGTGAATCAGGCTGGTGGTACTCAGCATCCGTGCAGGGCCCCACGCTGCCGCCTGCGGCTCCGTCTGCCTCCTGAGGCTGGCGAGAAACAGCCTGCGCACGTTGGTGTTACCCCCCTGCTCGCCTCTGCTGTGGCCCTGGTACAACACATGCCGGGAAAAGATGCACAGAGACAGAGCTGACGCTGCTTTTCAAAAATAGCTCACGTGTTTATTTTTAGAGGAAGAAACACCTGACATTCATATGTTATAAGATTTTTTTTTTCTTCCATGGTACTAATTGCTTTCGAAAATGTCTTGAATGTGATGAAATGGCTTGAAGTCCCCTACCCAGAAATCTTTCTTTTCTCCACTATCTTCCCATGTTGTGACCCAACAAACATCTTCAGGGTTTGATACTAATTAACTTTAGAAATGGCCTGGTTCAACACGTCGCAAGGGCGCTTCCTGAGCAGCAGCTACCGGCACAAGCCGACCTTGGAATTTTCCGGATGCAGCATTTCCTCAGCTTATGAGGAAAAAAACGGAAAAACAAAACAGCAGCTGAAAAGAACAACTATCACCGCAATTTACTGTAGCCTTTCAAGACAGATTGAAGGTGAGCTGCAAAAGCCTTCATAAAATACACGTAAAGCTGCACTGGAGATGGGGCCTTTCTGCTCACGCTTTGTCCTCGCTGCCTCTCCTGCCGCTATGCCCCTCGCAGGGTTTCCGCCGGCGCGCAGCCCCGGTCTCCTGCATCCGCGCAGCGCAGAAGGGGCAGGAGCCCTGACAGGCCAGAGCTCTTGTTTAAGTGTGTTTCAGCTGTTAATCTATCACACAGGAATGGGCCTTTTAATGGACTCCAGGTGTAGCCGCTGAACTCGAGTCAGGCTGTGAAATGCGCACGCTGCGGAGCAGCCACTTGCCAGAGCAGTGCTATTGATTTCAGGGGGGCTGTTCCTGGGAGTAACTGCTCTGCAAGGGATGGAGGTGTTTCACCTTCCTCCACGACAACATGGGTCAAATCTTTTTCTGATTAAAACCGAAGTCTGGGGTGTTACCCTCAGCCGCATGCCGTCCCATTCTGGTGCAACTGCTGGGCAGGGGCTGGAGGCACTAGGACGTGACGAAATGCCAGCTTTTTTCCTCGGCCCTTGGCAGGAGCCTCATAGCCACAAAAAGTTCTGCCGGCTCCAGCCCCATGCGTTGGGCCAGGAGGTCAGGCACTTGGCCAGGTAATGTGCTGCATCCCCCCAGCTCCGGCATGGCCCCATTTGCGCCGGTGCTGCGAGGACCTGCACCCGCCCTGCGGCAGGGAAGACGCCCGTGCGCCTCTGCCAGGGCTGCAAGGCAGCCTCGGGTTTGCCGCGACTCTCCGGCACGGCCCCCGGGGTCACAATTTACCCTTAGACACACGTGCAGACGCCTCAGGAGAAACAGTGCCCCTGTTGGAAGGAGAAATCTGGTGTGAAGGTCCTGGGGCGGGCAGCGAAAGTGCACCCATTTGTGTTGCCTGCGTATGCCACTCGCCGTGGTTTTCCGCAGAGACAATTTTGACATTATAGACTACAAATAGAGCATCCAGAGCAGAACAGTACAGGAAGGAAGAGGAAACCTCTAATAAATTACATATCTTAAAAGGATCAGAGTAGAGGGAGGGAAAAAGTACCTCCAACAAGAGGAAAGGTTAAAAGTAGCTTATATTGGATATTATAAATTCACATGAGAAAACGGGATTTTCTTCTCTCCATGTGGGAAGACACAAAGGTTTTGGTACTTCATGCTTATGTGGGGAAAAGGTTGAGACTGCTTTAGTCCATGACTGCTTTTGCTATATTGTGATTGAATCATACTGTTAAAATTGTATTAAACAGGACTCCTAATTTCCTGTTGCCACAGATTTTAGAGCAATTGCCTCTCATTCAGCTCATCCAAGGGTTTGTCTACTGAAAACCTGCCATCAAACTGGGGAAAAAAAAAGTTATAATAAAATACAGCAGTGTTGTTCCATGCTGCCTGCATACAGTGAGAGATGGGAGAGGAAGCTCATGAGGTTATTGGGCCCGTGGAGAGGGCAAGAGCCAAGGCAAGCAGGGCCCGGAGGAAAGCAGGATTGCTATTTCTGTGAGAAAGACTATGCAACAAAAGATTCAGAGAAATCTCAGGGTAACTTAGGATAACTTAGGATAAGCTGGTAACTATCTCCATCACCTGAAATTTCATCTCTAATTTGGTGTTAGGGAGGTGAGCAGCTGCAGTCTGTAGGGCCCTGCTGCTACACGATGGCTTTACACATGCCCAGCAAAAGCTACTTGCCACATGATTTTGCTTGCAGGCTATGGGCTTGAGAAAAGTACCCAAATTTGAATGGAAGATGTGGTAGCATGATGATGAAACTGCATCTTCTAGCTTCCAGCCCAGTGCCTCAAAATCCTCCTGCTTCACTTTCTAACCATATTCCCCTAGTAAACGCGAAAAAAAAAAGAAATGAAAAATAAATTCACAGGCACACAGAGCAAAGGATCATGCAGTTTTTACAGTCAAATTTGAAGATGAATTAGTCTTTGAGATACCATCTGTTTAAGGATTATGTTGTTAATAACCTAAATTTGACACAGATTTTTTCCCCCTTCAGTGACTACCTGCAAAGACTCTCTGAAAATTATCTCTTATGAAGCGGTGTCATTAATGACTTCCTATGAGGTTTCTTTTGGAAGTGGCAGAAAGGTAAATAAAAATGAATTAATACAGTATTTGGGGTTTGTAGGCAAAATATGCAAATAGCTAACTGACAAAGCCTTAGTAGCATTAAAAGCTTTCAGTTTCTATCCTCAGAGGCTTTGCTTGTGGACTCAGAAGCCTTTAGGCAACCTTTAACTTAGTTTACATGTAATATGCACGCATGCACATGCACACATGCACACACCCTCTATTCCTAATGTCCTCTTGGGCCAATTCCCTCTAGTACAGTTTTCAGCTTCACAGTTCATAAATTTTATTTTCAATCAATAAATAAACCTATTATGAAGTTTTGTATTCTCATCATATATCGTCATTTCTCATAAACCATCTCATTGTATGGGTCAGCTTCACGGAGCACATGCCACTCACCTTTATTTCTCAGCACAAGGCTGTGTGGTGTACAGATGGGATGTGGATAAAGATGCAATCAGATTTCAGCTATGACAAATGTTTCAGAAGCCCGCTTACCAATGTTTATTATTGTTACTATTATTGTTATTATTAGTACTACTATTATTTTACCTATGTTGAGCTAGTGATCAGCATTTTGGTATTTTGGGGCTCTTATGTCCAACATTTCCTTATGGTATGGAGCAGAGAATTGCCTTGCAGGCCCCTAGACCAACCCATATCATCCAAGAAAATGTTATTTCTGATGTATAACATCACAGGATTTATCAGGCATGTTAGACAACTAAAGAAAAGCTCCTTGCATGCTCCTTTAAAGGTTACCAAGTTCCCACCGTGGCGAATCATAAAGGGAATCATTCTGAGAGCCAGTGACCCACCATGATGAACTCCCTGCTAAATGCTCATGCAGGTTTCTCTTGGAAGTATTAGTCTGGGTACAGCTTGAAAAGGCAGATGTCTTCATGGTGATCAAGCCCTTGGATAGTTACTGATTGTGCCTTGAATTTTATCTGTCAGCCCAGGCAGAGTATTAAATGCTGGTATCATACACAGTCATCAAATGATAGCATTACAAGGTCAACAGAAAAATAATATTCCATACTGAAGCCTCCAAAATGCCTACTTTGCTAACCTCTGATAGTGCATAATCTTGTATAGAAATGAAAGAAATGAGTATATCAATGACCAAAAAGGACAGAAGCAAGTGTGGGGTCAAGGAAGTTGGAAGCAAACATTCCCTGTTAAGCACACTCCCATAGGCATAGGAAAATCCAGCAGGACTTCGAGCTTATCTTGATGTCATCTCAACCTATTTATCACTAATTGGAGATAACTGACTAGAAGTGGTTGTTTTCTTAATCCATTTAAATATTGCTCTCTCTAATATTTTGTTTTCTACTGCAACTGGGAAAAATAACAGGGGAGATTTTAAACTGAAGCAAGAATCTCCCAAAGGAGACATTTGGGATTATTGACTTTTCTGTGGGATGTGTGGACTCCAGGGGGTTTTCTTTCCATTTGCAGTGGTGGCTCAGTTACATAGATTCTCTGCAAGCAAGGAAGGTTGGTATTTATACTTGTTTCTTCTTCTAGCTAAATGTCAAGGATATTATAGTTTTCTGCTTTTTGGGGGGAAACCTCTTGTCTCCATCAGAAAATGAATTTCAGTAATGGGAATAAATGCATAGCTTGATGAGTAAGTCTATGTCTCATTGTACCACCACGAAGCTGATGTGGTGTATGTTTGAGCCAATGCACACCTCAGCATTGTATCATTAAGGCTATGGAAGAACTTTCGAGCTTTGTATTCTTCTTGAGTTTGGTAGTGTGCTATTGGTGAAGTCAATATTTTTAAGGTTTGGGTAAATTGTTTTCACAGTGTGTTTTCCGGTCATGAGAGTTTTAGTATTTTAAGCATCTTGAGTTCAATTTAGATGGCCCCAAAATTCTTCACAGTGGGGGGTCATTTCAAGTGCAGTATAGGGAGATGTCCAAGCCATGACTCAATGAAATAAGGGAGGTAGGTGCCCTGCAGACAATTAACACTGAAGTTAATGTAGCATCTCCTACCTCCAATGTCAATTCTTTTCTCCCACCGATGCCTTCTCTGGGGTGAACTACTGATTCCTGTAAGTACAATTTACCAGGGGATAAAGGAGAAAAAGGAGTTAACATAAGAATAGAAGATACTTTCTATTCTTGACAGAGCTTCCCTATTTACACACAAAAAGGTGCTGAAAAGCATAGGCAAAGACTTGCAGACATGGCAGATAATTTGGCTTCTGGTTTTGTTTCACATTTTTTGTTCACTTTTTATTATTCCTAATTTGTCTATATTTTAACTCCACAAATTGCACATTTTAGAGAGAATGCCTTACTGGTCTAATCAAGATCACTGTTTCAGGGGCTCTTACAGTAAGAAGGGATTGCTATTATCAACTCATCCTTCATCCATGATCAGATTTGTTCAGAAAAATAACTATACAATTTCTTTTTAAAGAGTATGGTATATAAATTGCTGGCTGAAGGAACTTTCTACGGTGCATGGTTAACCAATAGCTGATACCTTAAAGATGTTTGGTAGCTTGAAGTGTATGTATAACTTTATTTTATGCACTTTATATTAAACCATATTTCTTTGATTGTGAGACTAGACATAGATGTGATGTATCTTTATGCCAAAGACAAGATCATACGTTTGAGCTGCAGATACTAGCAGTGTGATAATTCTATCTTGAACACTGCTTTGATTTGTTTTTGCTTTTCTGCTTTTTTATTTGCCTAAGAAATCCAAGCTAGTTTAACTTCTGTTTCGCGACATCTCTTTCATCATAAAGTGTATGAGCAATCTGTACTGCCAACTAGGGGAAGCCATACTCTGACTCTTTCTTTTTACCATTATAACCCTTTAAGTTATGCTTCTCTGTGCTGCCCTATTGTTTTTGCAAGTTATTTTTCTGAGCATGTCTGTACTGGCTGTTACAGGGTCAAGGCCTTGAAAGCAGGCCAAACTGATTTGGGGGCCTCTTTCCTTTGTTTCAATGGACGTTTGCCAGAATCTCTGCGTCCTTCAGCAGCTCTGATTGGGCTGAACTCTCTCAGCACAACATCTTTCCAGCATACATTGACTACTGCATTCCTGATTCAAAGGCACAAGAGAAACAAACATATATATATTATAGCAATAGGCCTCTATGAGATGTACATTCGTGGGCTCCTAGTGTGCACCTTGGGTGTGCTATGAGGCAGAAGGCCAAAGGTTAGTTTCCCAAGAGATGTCTTTGACCTCCTCTGGATGTCTGAGTGCTTGAAGAGTATGTTGTCAAACAAGCTTAAGACACACTGTTGGGAGCAATTTTTCCCTACCCAGACTAAAGAGACCTCAATGATGCATACAGCATTGAGGGAGATATTTCCTGCACAGATGTAGAAATCTAGTGAAATATTACACTGAAACTGCTGCTGGTCTGCTTGTGCAAGCTGCCATCTTCGTGCTCTGGGAAGCTCTCACGCAGGCAAGGAGGCATGGTGCATGAGTCACTCCAACGCACCTTGCAGTCCCTAAGCTCACCTCTTGCTACCATTCTCCACAGAAAAAGTTGCCTCTCTGGCAGCAGTCAGTGGTGGCTTATAGTAAAGAGTCTCTGACTTGGAGCAGGCAATTAGTGTTTTCTTCAGAGGAAGTAAGATCCTAGACATCTTCATGTCATAGTCTAATCATTCCCTGAGGAACCAGGACTAAACCACTGTTACTCTTTCTTTCTGGCTCTCTGCCCCCTCCCTCACCTTCTTTCATTGTTTTTAAAGAGTATTGAGAAAATTGTAACAGTTGATGTAGCATGTATTCTCCCCACACCTCGGCCAAAGTATAGAGCTCTCTCAGTAACCTTTTGCTGTGCCTGTACAAGAAGCAAATGTCTAGGCTGCCTTTTGCCATGCTTGTTAGATAACGTAGCTAGAGCTCTTTTTAGGAGGAGTGGGTCAATATTCTGTTCCCCTCTGAAAGTCATGATGTGCAGCCACGCTCATTCTCCAAAGGACACAAATTAGAAGTGTCCTGAAAGGATCCATACTCTCTCCTTTTCTTTTCATTATTTATTGTATTAGGCTTTTTGTTGTTGTTGTTAAGTGGAGGGGAAAGTGTTTAATATATTTTTTTTGTTGAAAAGACACTGACACTTATTGTTTCATGAAGGGATTAACTTACATCAGAGAATATTTTTAACCATTTAGAAGAGCCTGCTCATGCTTATCTGCCAAGATCGATAGGGGAGGCCAAATTTTCAAAGGACAATGAGATCTAGCAGTGTCTTTCTGATACTGGCTTCATCATAAACAAATAAAAGCAGAACCCTGTTCTCTTCTCATCCTCAATGATCACGTTCACTTCTGCAATAAAAACATGCCAGACAAATGCAAATAAAAGCTTTCCTTTTCTCCAGAGGAGCTCTGGCTGCCACCCTGGGGAGGGATCTGACCACTGATAAGTTATTGGCAAACCATCGGCCCTGGTATTGTTAACTTCAGTGTATCAGTGATTCCCACATCTCATCTCCACAAGAAGCAGCCTTAGGTTACGTTTATATAGCAGGCCCCCTATGAGTCTGTGTCTTGATTTAATACCAATCTAATATAGATTGGTTAGAGATAGTCAGCATGGATTTACAAAAGGGAGGTCACGCTTAACAATCTTGATTCATTTCTCTGAGGAAGTGACAATGAGAGTGGACAGGGGTGAAGAAGGAGACATAATTTACTTGGACTTGAAAAGGCTCTCAATACAGTGCCACATAACAGATTAATTTATAAGGTTAGCAAGTACGGTACTGATGGTAAAATACTCAATTGGATATAAAATTGGCTTGGTAACAAGGGCCAGGGAGTGGCAGTAATGGTTATAGATCACACTGGGGAAGCGATGTACACCTGGGGTGGGTGTGTACAGACACTGGGAAGCTAAGCAGGACAGGCAAAGCCAAAAGTAAAGGTTGTGGGAAAAAACAGAGAACTGATGCTGTACAGAAGATGTGAAGGCACGAGGCTACAGCAGGGATGGAAATGACCCCATCGATGTGCAATGGGAAATTTCAGGCAACATGCAGTGAAGAAAATTATCTAGCAACTGGAGGGGGCCAAGTCAGGCCCAGCAGCGAGGATATACTTTAAGTGGGAAAGAGGACAAAAATCAGAGCTTGTTCATGGGCCCTTGCTATAGGATGTGGATAGGAAAGTAAACCTTTGGGGAATCACAGTTCTTTACATTTACTATAAGGGGAATCTAAAGAGACTGGACTTCCTGCACTGAGGTTCGTCTTTGTCACTCCCCTACAAGACCCTATCTTACATGTTGTAATAAAGAAGACAGCTGGCGAAAATGAAAACATGACATTTTAACCAAGATACAGGAGACAGCAAAGGATGCTAAGAGGTCTCAGAGATTCACAGTACAGAACGGAAATTGGAAATTGGTTTCAGTGAATACACTCCTCCTTACAAGGTGCTGAGTTTTCCCATATCCTGGATGAAAATCCAAGAGGGTTTGGGAAGGCTGTACTGATGATACTGACACTACTATCAGAGTTTGCACTTCTGGTAGTTCAAGAAAAGTCAAGTTTCAATGTTCAGCACAGTTTCTGCTTCAGAAGACTTTGCTTTCCAATTAAAGACCCACGCTTCCACACAGAGAGAAAGCAGAGTCTTCTCAGTCCTACCTGTGCTTCTGTCTCACTACCCACTAGGTTTAAAGATAGGAATCTCTGGAAGGATAAGAACATGCAGTTTGGGAAGATGGGCAGTCTTTCAATTAAGCAAAAAAGAGCTGCTTTCTTAGTGTGTGAGTGATGTGATCCAGGATTAGAAAGGAAACTTGATGCATTGTACCAATCAGCAAGACTCGTTTGTCTGCAGTTCGTGCTATAGCCTGTGCTTTGCTATTTGCTTATGAGTATTGGCTCAAAACTTTGGTCCTGTTCCTAAAGCCATTAAAGTCATTAGTCAAGTGCTCATTGATTTGAACAGGACCAAGACTTGACCCTTTGTGACCATTCAGAGGACACAGATAAACTTTTAAATCAGTCATGGGTATAGACTCATTCTGCTAGGGTCACACGGTTAATACATCCTGTTCCTGTCGTTTCTGCTATAAATCTGTAAATGCTTTTAAAACAAGAGGAAAACCTGATTCCCTTCCTTTTGCAAAAAACTATTACATTCTCTTTTGTTACAAACAAGACAGGAGGCCTTTTCCTCACAAAAACTTGTAATGGGAAAGGTAATATCAGTACTCCATGTCTCTACTATTAATGAAAGGTAATTAGAGACAAAGTATTGGGCAATAAAGTCTCCTATCTGCAGAGCAATGCAAACCTTCTCCCACTGACTTTCCATATGCCTTTATTGCACCCTGATGATCTTTTTGCCTGAGCACTAACTCAGTGCTCATTGTAATACTGGTCTCTATTTTCTGCATTGCATCTAGGCTACACAGTTCCTATCAGGTGGAAAAGATTTTTCACTTTCTACAAATGTAATCAAACTCATGCTTATTGACTTCATTTGTGTGGCTTCGGACACATCTCCTGAGTCACTGCTTAGAGCTTTCTCTAGTTTTACTTCTAGCATGTGACACTTCTAAAAATGTGGTCATTTGTATGAAATAATTCTGAACTATTCTGGGCTTTTTTATTACCAAAAAGACCACCCCACTGTGATTATGGAAATTAAAGACTTTTTTTCCACTCTCTCCCCACTGAATTTAGGATTCTCAACAAAGTTTACTGGAGAAGATCTGGCCTGGTCTGGGGCAATTAAAAGCAGAACTGTATCCTGTATCTTGAGTTCTACTGCTTTCAGGAAGATCCACTTAGATCTAGTGAATGAAAGTGTTATATGTGATTGGATATGTTTTATAGAAATGGGGTCAAGTGCTATTGGGTAAATTCAAAGCTGTTAGAGGAATCACTGGGGTGTTACATTAGCCAGTAAAATATAGCTGTTCATACACTATTTAAACACTGCTCAGGCAGCTCTCACTACTCACCCCCTGTGATGAAAAGATGAAGGAAAAGAGGTGGAAGAAGATAGAACCTTTCTAACACATACATATATAGGTATTGCCCTGCCCAGTTTGAAAGCCCAACTGGCTTTCAGAGGTAGTGGATCTGTGTGTCTGGTTGCATGCATGTTTTATAAATGGTTTGATCTTACCTGAACATCTGTGGCTTTGGTGACATCCCACTTGTTCACACTTCTGCAGGCTCCTGAGAAACCTCGCTGGATAGATGACAGTTCATTAAATTAGCTGACAATGCACATCCAACCTTTCCTCCCTCCTCCCCCAACCCAAAATGTAAATAGAGAAATTACAGTGGTAAGAAGGAAAATACTATGCAAATGGCTCTGAAAGCACTGACACATTTAAACTAATGCAGTTCCTAGCATCGTAACAGTAAATGTGCTGTCGGGGGCATCGCAGTTACATGACCACCCTGCCATAGCACCAGTGTGGGCTGTCAGAACTGGTTATTTAAGTAGTCCTGAAAAAATTTTTCATCACTTTAATTTTCAGAGTCATGATGCTTCAAAAGAGCCATTTCCCTTTCAAATCTTCAGGTGGGATTTAGGTACTTGCATATATTGCTATGCAAAGCCAACGGTTCAGGAACAAACTTTGCAGAAATGGCAGTTACTGAGATCAGTTGTTTCAGAAAATGTTCTTTGATGGAATGACTTGCTGCCATGTGTGTAACTTTCTGCATGGCAAACTGTTTTGTCTCCAAATATTATAAAAATGGCAACTGGACCAACCCTCAAAAAACCCCTTTACAAAAGTTGGTTTTGTTGCCTGAAGTTCATAGTGCTACAAATAATAATTTAGACAATCCATTCCCTAGGGCTATATCAATGCAACAGCATCACTATGAAAAAGAATCAAACTTTCTGTCATTTTCTTTAATGCAATAACTTTCTCCTTCAACTAGGAATCTTAGAGCAGTCTATTCCTTTTGACTATCAGCTCTGCACTGTGAAGCAATATATAGGCAGTATGACTGAGGTCTAAAAAGCCTTTGAAACAGCTCAAACCCCTTCCCCTCCACGCCCAAGTCCCCTTTTGGGATTAGTGGCTTTAGTTGATATTGGATAACACTTATTTGGAACAGGCATGCAATTCTTCCATTAGGCTGTATTCTGGTCGTTCTTTCAAACTCCATTTAAATTCCATTTTTTCTCTCTGTTGGCATCTGTACCCTTAGCTACCTCATAAACAAGACACATTGCCAACTGGAACAGGCGAGCAGAGCTGAAAGAGCGCTGCTAACCTCTGCTCCTTTCCACCCCCTGCAGACTGGAGACACACCAAACTCAGGGCTCGGAGCCTGGGAAGTGGGAGTCCTGAGCTGCGCGGAAACTCAAAAGACACAGATTTCAGGCTATTAAACTACTGGGCTGGCTCACTGAATTATAGCTATGCATGCTTTTTTTTTTTTTTTTTTTTTTTTTTTTTTTTTTTATGCCAACCTATTGAGCCAGATTCACATGCTCTTACTTCAGTTGAGTGAATCTTATTCTGTAAATAGATGTCCTGAAAACACTGCAACTGATTAGGCAGCTGTCCTAAGTATTAAGAAGGCAATCAAAATCTGATTCAGAATAACTGGTCCAATATTTAACTTTTGTAAGTGGACATACAGAGCAGAAAACACTTGGGTACCCAAAGATGCTTATAGATTGTGGCTATGGGCAGCACCGTCTTTATTTTGTACTCCCCAAATTTGTGTTCTTATTCAAAGCAGAAATCACATAGCAATAACAAAATAAATCATGGACTCGGGAAAGCTTTTCTTTGGCACAGCCGAGGGAGGCAGTATAAAGTCAATACATGGAAGAGTCTAACGCAGAGACTGTGTGAGCAGCAGGTCAGGATGGGAGAACTGGGCCTACCTCTCCTCCCACCTTGCCCCGGCCCAGCCTCACCACTGCGGGTACGACGGTCCCCGTCACGCAGCGCACAGCAGCGGGGACTGCAGCAAGGCAGCTGCCACAGCAGAGCTTCTCCCTGCCCATCTATAGCAGAGAATAGACCCCCAGTCCTGGGCCTTCTCACAACTTCAGCAGTGGTACTCGTTGATGACTGCTCGCTTTTCAGGGTCAACCACCGTGCGTGGATTTCTGTGCAATCAAAACTATATTTGACCCTGTTTTTCATTTAGTCATGAGGCCAAGGCTTTGTGCCTTGTCTTTTCTACATTGGTAAATGTTTCGCTCCTCAGTTTGTAAGGCAGAAAGTCTGGTCAATGAGTACATATGACGCCAACAACTTACATGTTGCTAATCTGGGGAAAGAAAATACATATTTAGAAGAATCAGCAGCCTAGATAGGATATAATGTGACTGAAGAGTTTCACTATAACATTGCAGAGTACAAAAATGAAAATATAAAGTGCACTTTAAATGATTAATGTACAAAAGCTGACCTCTTCCAGTGTGCATTAATCAAGAAAAAATGCACACCTTCTATAGTGGTTAATGTTGCAGGTCCATTGTTTAGCTTTGATAATGTGCATAAAAATGCTCAATATGACAATGAGTTGGGGTAGCTGAGAATTTAGGATGGTGGCAAGTTTGGTGTAGTATTTGGATTAGCATTCTTAACCTACATCTTGACAGCTTCTTTTCTTCGGTTCACAAGCATTAATAAAATCTAGCTGTATCCTCTTTGGGTTTTGGTTATTTTTTCTTTGTTTTTTGTTTGTTTTTAAACAAAACAATTAAAAAATACCTGCTCAAACAAATACTACCAGCATTCATTAGTCAGGATGGTTATATGTAAAAGAAATGATGCCAGATAGTAACAAATCCAAGAGAAGTTTATTATGAAAATGGCACCTGCGGGATGAAAAAAATTAAGTTACATAAAGACAACCATGTATGACATGTATGAGAATCTACAAAAGTATAAAAAGAACCCTGTTGTAAATGAAGTATGTACATTTCTGATTTGCAGCATTATCAATGATCAATGAAAAAAATGTTTCAAATAAGCCAGGCACTCAAGAAGTTAGATTCGGTTAGCTTAACACAAAATAAATGTACCATAGCTGTCACTTTTTAACATTTTAATTCTTTTTTTTATATTGTAGAGTTGGTAACACTGCTAAGATTTATACGAACAGAATCCCTTTCCCCATTATTCAGCTACTTGGCACCAGTCTCCTCATAAAAGATTTCATATATTTGTACAAGAAATAGTTAAAAACACAGACACAGTCTTCACAGGTAATGAAGTTTTTTTTTCATTTTGTAATTTTAAACACTATGGATTTAGACAGCAGCTGTGATTATCTGTTAGTTTAAATCACCAGAAATCATTTTGACACAACACAGAAACATTTATAAAAAAAAAAAAAAACAACAACAGCTGTCTAGCTGTTCTTTGTAGCTGATAGGTGCACTCCTTTGATTGTTCAATAGCTAGAGTAGAGCTTCCAAAATTAAACTTTGAATTTCACAAACAGCTTTCTTGTCTTTTTTAGACCTACTTAAATCCTTCAAATGTAACCTTTAAAAGCTCATTAATAAAATTTGTGGCATCCAATTCCTTTTTGCTATTATTCCACTATTCCACTGTGGCTCGGACCTACTTCTCAAATTCAAAGCTACTGCAGGAATTGACTCAACACAGTGAGTGATCAAAAATTCAAAGGACAGCTGAGTTAATATATTAGCATTGCACACATAAGCAAATATATATGACAATTCTAAGCTCAGTTTCCTTTTTTAACAACGTTGGTTGACCTTTGAAAGAATTTTCTGTCTCACTGGTAACTGCTCTATGTATTTACTCCATCAGCCTACCTGGGAGAAAACCAAAGAAATGCACCCTCTGCTTACAGTTAGAGCACAAGGGACTCTGGGAATGTTAACAACTGAGGCTATATGGCATCAATTTGTTTAATATATTTGAGCATTACTCCGTAGTGCATTGTGTGGCACACTGGAAGAGTAAGTCACACCCAGAATTCCTCTGTGGGAGAAATGGCTCCATTAACCTTGAGCTAGTTAAGAGTCTTTTATCTCTGAGAGTGAAGAAGAGAGAAAGAGCGAGTGAGAGAACGAGAGAGGGGAGAAGTGTGGAGAGGGAGAGAGAGAAAAAGAGAGAGAAAGGTTTGAGAATACACAACAGCAAAGCAACAGCAGAAATTAAAAGGTATACAGACAGTGGAAGCAGCATAAGGTGACATTACAGAGGAAGGCCACCACACAAAAACCACTAACCCCCAAGAATCACTGGTTCACTAGGACTGCAGGAATGGGACTTTACCACTCCGGACTAGAGATAAAGCACAGAGAAGACAAAGGACAAAACAACTACATTAGCTTAGTATATACTGCATATAGTAACACACATTGAAACTGCAATGGGACTGACAGCCAAGGACACTTACACATTGTACACATTACAGTTCTCACATCTGTTATTAGATGCCTTAACAAACAGCTGCCAAAGATGGAGTGGAAGAAGAATTTATATTTGACAGTCATTTGGAGTGTTTGACACTACACTGTGATTTCTGGCAACAAAGACAAAATAGGAGATTTCTTTTCTTTTACTTAATGTGCAGTTTTCAGTTGTAGTTATCTATTTCAAGCTTATTAACCCATTCTTTAGTTTTAAAACATATTGGTTTCAACACTAGAAATAAGGAAAAAGAACAAAAAATACCCAAATCAAAGAACAAAAAGAAATTTACAACCTTCCCTCTATAATATTAAATGAAAAACAAAACATGTTAAATATTTCTTCTGTTTTACTCCGAAGTGTTATTTGACATTGTAAAATTAGCCTCAGTTACACTGAGAAAAAAATAAAGCAAAACAATATGCACCTAAGAAATTGCTCCTCGCGTCAATTAAATTGAGTTTTTTGTTTTTTAAGCACTTTTTGAAAAAGGCTTCCTGACCCATTTAAATTTGATGTGAGGCTATGCTTGTTAGTTTGGAGGTAAAAAATTTTAAGTCCTGCAGCAAATGTTAATGAGGGCTTTTGTCTTAACTAACCAAGGAGACTGCAGCACCCGACTATAAACCAGTACGGAACACATTCTTTTCAAAAAACCCAGCCCACAAGCTGCATATTGTATGAAGACATTACAGATTAATAAATGATAGCACCATGGTTTTAGAAATTAAGTTAAAGTTTCAGTAATTAACATTTAGTCCAACTTTTTAACATTCTAGTCACAGGCCAGAAATTAACTTTTTAAGAACCCAAATTATTTTATGTGCAAGTAAGAAAATCTTAACCATAAAAAGAGAATTAAACTCTGCATAAAATTCTAAAATACTATCCCCTATTTTTAAAGGAATTAGGAACAAAAACCCCTTTTCATTTGACTTAGTCAAACAGGGCACATTGTTTATGCTTGTCTCTTTTAATCTTGATCATATCAAGATCATTTTGAAGTAAAACCAATGGTTGTCACTTTAAAATCTCTTTACCACAACACTGAGTATTCTATGGCAGAGGCATACACATATTAAAGGCATCTTAATAAAGATGCAAAGGAAAAAACACACACCTTAGAAGAAGACAAAATGGCAGGCAATTGGTACTTCGACTCTCTGAAGGCAAAAATAAAAAAATATCTTTACATTAAAGAATAAGTCAAGTTAAAGAGAAAGGGAATGAAATGGGGACCATCATATTGAGAGAATAAGCTGACCTGCTCAAATTCAAAGTGCTAGAATTAAAGGTCTAAATTAAAACATAGTCTATGCCTCAGAGTATAACACTGAACACAGTATGTGGTCATAATTCAATCCTCTTTCCGTTCCAGAGTCTGTGTAGTATGAATGCCATTGCTGTACACAGGAAATGGAAGAGTGGAAAAAAGTCCTTCGGCAGTTGTGAACACATTCCCTGCAGGCATTTGGGTCAGACTGGCCCCGCTCACAGCACTTCCAAATGGTCCCGACATATTGAGTCGGTGAACATGGTGGTAGAGCATTTCCATCGGTGTTTTAGGATCCAGCCCAAAGCTGGGGCTGTTAACATCAACAAAGTTAACAGCATGGGTGTTGGGGAGGAGGTTGCCCTGCATGGCTAAAGTAACTTCAGCTGGAGCATACCGAATAGTGCCAGTGGTGTAGACCCTCTGAGCAGCAGTGCTGGTCGCAGCAAGGGTTCCTGTTACCCTGTGAACCAAAGGAAGCACCACATTGCCTGCTTGTAACCTCTGGAGGGCTTCCAGATCCCCAGTGTACAACAAAGAGTTGGAAGTGCTTGGACCTGCTGGATGTTTGTCCCGTGGAGATGCGGAAAGTGGGGGTGACAAAGGGTCAGAGGATACAGGAGCCAACGCCGAGCTGGATGAGGTGCTGAACTGAGTTTTACGGCTGGCAGTATTTTCAGTCCCTGGCGGGGTGAGAACGGAGTCTGGAATGGAGACGTGTAAACTACTGCTGGCTTGGGGGGAAGGGAAGTGCTCAGAGCTGGGGGGCTTGGTCATACTGTAGGGTGATTCATTCCTTGAGATTTCCCTGTTGGGTGGGTAATTCCAAATACTGCTATCATTATCAAAATTGATAGGTTCTGAGATTTCTGTTTTAATTTTGAGCACTGAGGCACTGTTTGGCGACGAGAGCAGCTGGGGCTGGTCCACCAAAGCTGAGTCAAGTCCGTTTGGGCTTGAGGTGCTTGACAGCCTTCTCCGGGTCATGCTGCCTCCTTTTTGCTTTTTTCTCCTCTTCTTCCTCTTTTGATGTTTGCTGGAAGACTGGGCATTTACTTCCCCTGCACTGTCTGAGTCCTTGGCACTGTCTGAGGTCAGTGATTCACAGTTCTGTAACCGCAGGTCTGACTCACTCTCTACATAACGCTCCACCTTGATCTGCATAGAACCAAGAGTGCCAAAACTGTCCTCAGGGGCCTTTTGATTCTCGAAGTCAGAGTTTTCAAAGCTGTCATCACTGTCCCTGCTGTCCTGGTTGCTGGAGCTGTTCCCATCATCATTACAGTTCATCTCATTATCCGATTGATTCCCTGACTTCTTCCTGTCGGACTCAGGGTCTTCACTGTTTTCTGACTGGTTTCCTTTCTCATCTGACTTTGAGTTCTCGTTGTCCTCTGGAGCAAAAGGAAAGTGAAAGAAATGATTAGCAACAGGAACATAATATTACAACTCACGTTCAGATTTCTACCTACCAATGACATTTGATCGCTGTAACATTTCTGGCAGAAGGTGTTTTCTTCTGGAGAGCCACATTTTTTTGCAACATTGTGTGTTTGCAGAGTTTTGGTCATCATGAATCTCCCTGACCCAGGATTGTCAATGCACTAAAAGCTTATGTTGTATGGCTTGAATTTTCTTCAAATGAGCTGTGGCACGTTGATTGAGGGGGGCCCTTCCATCTGCTCTCTTAGCAAGAATCATTTGGACAACTGTGCGCACAACTGCCTTCTAGCTGTGTCATTCAAGGAGGAGCCAGTGAACAATCCCATTACGACCAGGCATTCTGGTAACTGTTCTTTCACATCTGGGTTCCCCTAAAGTGGGCAGCCATGAAGATGTAACATTATTAACTAATGAAGATTCTAGTCCTGACACAGCCTTTTCCTCCCACCTTCGCCACTTTCCAAGTGGCATAGTGTCTCTGACTTCAGTGGAATTACTGACGATTTCCTCCAGTGTGAGAGGAGACGTGGGTCATACGTGTATAAATCTGAATGAATAAAGCAGTCAAAACAATTTTGTTACGTCACTACACTGTCTCTTGATATTCCCTTGGAGGTGAAAGAAAAGGAGAAAAAAATTCAAACACTGAATTAAATTCTTGATTTATCCAAATCATCTGAGGGCCATTGAAAATAGCCCAGATATAACACTGAGAAGCTATCACTCTTCTTGCCAGAGTTTTTAGTTGCATTTTAGATTTATACCTAATTTTAAAATGGATGAGATAATAAACACTCTAGTCCACTGGACTCAGGCAACCAAAGCAGCTTTCAGAATACTCCCCGTTATCACACATTTGAAAGAATCATGAATGGCTTCAGGAGAACCTGTCTTTTACAGAACAGCCAGAATGCTTTTGTTAGGAAATAAAAGATGTTTTTTCACTCATCACAGCCAAATGCTACCCTTTTCGGTACGCTTGTTTTGGGGAGAGAGGGTAAGGGCATGTCAATACCAAACAGTTTGCCAGAAGTGCTTGAACAGCTGGGCTTGATGGGGAAGCTGCTTGAGGCTTCAGGGCAATACACGTTACATTTATTTCATGTAAGTCACTTAGGGGGACTTTTGCTTTAGTCACCAGCAAGACAGAGACTTTTCATTTTGAAAAATAAAATCCATAATAGAAAAACAACAGCCACAAAACCCTACATCTCAGCTAGCATTTCGTTTCACTTAGGGCAGAATTTCTCTTACGAATTTTTTCTTTTCTTTGAAGATACTCTCTTTTAAGGCTATGGTTCCTAGCTGATCAAGAGAGGACTTGGGATGAGTTAGTCTAAAACTGCTTAAATTTTCCCTAGGATTTTACCAGAGCTTGAACTGAACTTGTTGGTTTCATTCAAGACACTGTTCTGATTTCAGGTCCTTTGGTACTTCTATTTAATTCTTTTGTAAGAAACAACACCCTGCCCCTGCTGTCTTCCAAGACTCCCAAACATCTCCTGAGATGGACGCATTTGTGCACCTTTGAAGATGCTCTCGTGCTCTGTTATCATCAGCCTTAGTAGTCATGAATGTATATGCACTTCTCACCTGGAGAAACCTACAGTGTACATGGTAAATGCAAACTTTTCTCCACATCTGTCTTATTTGGCTATTTAGAAACAATACACTATAAAGGAAGCATTCAGAATGGGTGAAGAGATTCCTAATCATGTAGGCATCAAGACTGTATGTGTGCCTAATGTTGATTAAACTGTCAAACCAAGCTGCCAAAGGAGAACAAATAGATGCAAAAGATGAAAGAGAACAGCCATAACATATAATATAACATTTAAGGCCTGATCCTCTTCTTGCTTTTGCTTGATCTCTGTCACTGTGATCCATTTTTTCCAGATTTTTTTTTCTTGATTGCCATTATAGACATGAGAGAAGAATCTGAGACATATTGCATGCTATGGCAGAAAAACTTCCTCATTTCTTGGGCCACTGGAAATCATGCTCCTTTCAAAGCCATCTGATCTGTACCTGTGCCTAGGTAGTCACTTTTAAAACTAACTGGGAATGTGTGAACCATCTGTGTGCTAGGCCATCTGTAGGAATAACTTACACATTGAGTTAGACAAGAACATACAGCTTTTAAAAAACAGTGGAACTCCCAGACTTAAAGAGCTTGCAAACAAGTGCTTGAACCCATTATGCTCTAATAAAATGTAATTCTTTTAGCCCAAGAAAAAACCTCAAATTTTGCAATCTTTACTGCCCCCTAGTGAGCCAATGTCAGAAATCTATTTATACAGGAAAAGGGGTGATAAAGATTGACAGAACAGATTTATGTTCAGAACACAGGACTACCCTTGAAAGATAAGCACTAGAATCATACTCAACAGTTACAATCCCAAGTCCTTTGGGCAAGGCACAATACCTGCTCATGATGCTTAGCTAGGGAATCAAGTATTTAGCTCAATCCAATTTAGGCATGGAAATACTGAGGTCATTAAGTTTTTGACAGCTTTTTTCAATTTAATTTTAAAGGATATTTTTGTTTTAACAGAACAATCCATGATAAATATAAACAACTGGAAAGGTAACCATGTAGCTCTGCTGATATGGATTTCTTTTTTGGGTAAAGCAGTAAGAAGGTACACTATGTTTGTTACCTGAGTTGTCCTTTGAGTCCGATTCAGAGTCAGAGGTCTCTGAGGATTCTGAGGTTTTCTCTGGGAGATGAGGAAGTTGTGCAATATCCATCGGAGTGTCCTTGTATTCTGGGTTACTAAAGAAGAGACAGCAAATATAAATGCAATCGGATGATTTGGAGGTTGATGGTTTCTCCCTCTTTTCGTATCAGAGTTCAGGAACAAAGAACATAAATGGCAAGAATAGCAGAGCAAATACAAAAATATACATTTTTTTCTGATAAGGCCTTCACCATGGGGATTTTATGAAGGTTTATTTTAATGCTACTGTCAAATATTTACACTGACCAGGTACTAAAACTTGTTTGATTCCAGTGAAATTTTAGCGCAATCAAAGCATTCTTACCAAAGTGGGACACCATGACTTGTGTGATATCTAACAGTAAAGCTACACTGTGCAATCATCCAACAATAGAATATCTAGAATTCAATCCCATTACTGTGCCTGGAAGGACAGGGAGTACGTTTTAACCTTTCCAATCTGTTTCTCTCCCACCAGCACTGGCTATTAAGAGTTATCTCTGTAACAATGTTCTCTATCAATCCTGTCAGAGCCCTTTCAATACCTGTTTTTCTCAATGATGTCCTGTATTCCAGACTTTAATCAAGCAGACCATACATAAAGTTAGTAAGAATGTGCTCAGTTAGTGCTCAGGAAAATGACCACTGCTCAAATACTGCTGAAGAGTTCAGTCAAGGAATAAATAAAAAAAGGATATATATATTTTTAAACAATGCACACATGCATGCCCATCATCAAGAAATGAAAAGCAGCTATTCTAACTATATGACAGATGCACATGTGCATGTTAAGATGCATATGTTAGGGATAAAGAACTGTCAACACACCCATTATAATCATATCTTCATCTGCTCATGTGGTGCTCACCTGTGACTTGTTAGCAATGAACATGACTGCAATGTAGAAAAGCCACACTACCAGAGAGACTGAAAAAAAAAAGCCTATGCTTTTTCTTGGTTTGTACTATTTGAAAATGTGTTCCTTTCTCAAATCTGTGGAACAGAGGGACAGACATAGCTAGACATAAGTGGCATAGGAATATAAAAAATAAACAAAGTCTTCAATCATTTTTGAATAGGTGAGCATTTCCATGCAGCTCAAATTCGAGCCTGGTGATAGAGCAGAAAATCTGCAGTCCTGCACAGAACAATACGAGGCATCATTGGGGGAGACTGACACAGTATCACAATGACTTTGTGCCCATATTCAGCCTATTACGATATACTGTGAAAATTCAGAGTTCACACAGTTCACACTGAAATGCCATTCTTACGATTATCATCTTTATTGTTTTGTCCTGACAAAGTGACTTTATTCTGTTGCATCCCAGGGCAGTACCAAAATTTGTTCCCTCCAAGCAAAAGATGCTTGAGGGCTTTTACACGGTGAATAACAAGTTGCAAGAACAAGAACAGCATTAATCCTCCCTGTCACTATAATTAGTCTATCCTTTTACAGACAGCTGAATCATACTTTCTAATGCATGAAAATGTATACAGACCAGTACTCCTGCTAAGACTAGACCTTATTATGCCTTGTTCTGTCATTAAAATACTATTTGGACATTTAGATTTTTCATGGATTCTAGTATTAGGAGAAATCTAAATTAAAAATACGAACTCAGTGGAGAAGCTAATCTTTCTCTAATGGATCAGTGAAGGGAATGTATCAGAAAAATCAAGTTCCGGGAGGAGTTGTTAGAGAGTGAGACCATACTGCTTTTTTTTTGTGGAACTTTTATGGACTAGGTTCACAGTTCTCTGGAAAGCAGCAAAGCGGAGAGAGGCACCAGCTTCTAATTTTTATGGAACACTTTCCCATCCAGAAAATGCACAAATTTCTGGGCAGTATGAAGCCCTGATTAAGATTAGGACAGTGAAGATGCACTTCCAGCCCAGAACTGACACCCTTATGATGAATTCTTCGAGTGTTGCATTCTGCCTCACTCTTGCTGGCTCAGCTAACACATCACGCTGTGGACGCTGAGAAAAAAATGTAGCAGAATAAAAATAGACTGCAAAAAGCCCATGCTCAGGCATACCACAATAGAAACATCCAGGCACCAATCAACACACCATTACTGTGGAAGGTTACCCACAGTACCCCTAAATGCTCTCCTACTAGGGGCTGCTTTCTACTCTGACCCAGAAGGGGAATCAGAAGTATTACAGCATGAAACTTTAGGCAGGCACAGTCTCTTCAGGGCTTGTTGGACCTGGTCACAGTCTAGCCCCTAGACATCACTTTGAACTGTCATTGCATCAAAGGGAATGTAACAAACCATGACAAGCAACTTAAAAGAAGAACAGGCCAGAAAATGGCAATTGCATTTCATGACAGTCTCAAGGTTTCAAATTCTAGTTGTTTGTTTGTTCGTGCTCTGGCATGAAACAGAAAATCCCCCAATCTTATTGAATACTTTCACAAAACAGAATGTGTTGATAGGTGTTTTCAGATTAGAATGATCAGGTTTATACTTCATTGTTTCTCAGACTGTTGGTCTTGCCTTGAGTTCAGAAACCTATCCTTTAAAAACACTTGGGCTTTGGTAAAACAGAATTTCTCAAGGAATAGCATTTCCTTCAAGATGTTACCACAATTACTGTTTAAAAATTTGCTACTTTTATTTTTAAATCCTATTTTGCACTTTTCAAGGGGAAAACTGTCTGATGCTTACCAGAGCAACACATTCTTTCAAATATTTTCTTCTGAGAAAATCACATTCTCTGGACTGGACTGGTGATCTTGCAGAGACACTTTTTCATAGCATTCTAGGAAATTTGCTTCCACACATTTCCAGTAATCAAATAAACCAGTGCCCAACACTCCATATGAGATTTTTGTAACACAGACACTGCAAGCTGGGCCAGATCTCTTGTCACGCTGGGGAGATCTCAGTGCAGTGGAGGTAGGTAATAACATGATAGAGGGTTTATTTGAAGACCAAGACAGCGTAATTATTCAAGAAGATTACAGTATCCTGAGACATAACAGATGTCTTAACATATTCAACCATCAACCAAAAGACCCTGTTTCTGAAGAGGATCGTGTGAGAAAGTTCTTCTCATTAACTTTCTCCAGCAGGCAACTGTTTTTTCCCTAAAACTCACAGCAACTGAGTCAAGCAACTAAGACAGCGGTTCAAGTGATGGATGTGATTGGAAGACATACCTAAGAAGGTAATTGACCCAGATGATATTCTTCTCACTTGCGTTCTTGGCATTGACGGCTATGGTTGCACTAGACTGTATCCAGATATACCCTCCATTCTTCTGCATCCAGCGGTAATACTTTGTTACACACTGACCCTTATTCAGCACTGGGCAAAAGAAACAAAAGAGAAACAAGAAATATAGCATGTTAGTATCCCACTAAAATGATCTTCATTGTATAACATGACACCTGTATCAGCAGAAGCTACTGAGCCTCTTTTAGGCTTAATGTGGTATGCCAATGAGATGACAAACAGGATCTGACCTCCAATAGAAGTAGCTGTATGTTTTACAAGCTTTTAAAGTAATATTTTAATCTGTTTTTGGAAACTCCAGTGAAAGAAGAAAAGCAAAAAAGAACCTACAGATCTCTTTGGTTCACAGAATACTTACTGCTTTGTGGACATATTCAATGCTTGCAACGTCAAACCATAAAAAAAGGGAAAAAAGGCAAATTTATATGTGATTTATTCATAGCTCCTAGGTAGACCTCTTCGAGATCCTGGATATTTGAAAGGTTTGGGAAGATGCTCTACCCCTGCTGCTTTGATCATTTCTCCTTATTGCAGGCGATATCAACTACTGAACTTACACATCTGTTCCTTTTGATCTTGTCAAACAGAATTTACAGTTCTCAGATGAACCAAATCTCCACTGGTCAGCAGGGGGAAAGTCTTGGGAGAATTTACTTACTACCAGAGCAAAGTAAATCCACCAACAGACTGAGAAAGAGGCCTAAGGGAGGCACAGAATGACTTGGTTAGAGCCTAAGAGTGACAGCTCTCTCCGATGTTTTAAACACCCTAGCCAACAGAGAAAAAAGTAAACGCAAGCAGTAATGTGAAACAGTGTTATTAAATGCTCACAGGAAGAAGGCTTAAAAATACAGATGTTTAAACTCATACTCTAACCAAAATGTTGCCCAGTGGAAATGGATTTGATTTGTATCTGATACATCAGTGTCAGGAAAAGGGGATGAAATGCAAACCTTTGGTGGAAGGAAGTGGCATAATTTTAAACAATGCCTAAACAGTACAAAGTCTGGGTACTTATTATTACTTGAGTGCTTATTCTGGCTGCCTGTCTCACTAATCCCAGAAAGCTTTGTGCACTAGAGGGCAGTGTGCATTCGTATACACCCTCTGCTTTTGTCATGTCCTTGTCTCTGTCTGCTAAAATGAAAAACCTCTAACTGCTGTAATAAATTTGGCTAAATTAGCTGCTAAATGGTTATCTCAAGTAATATGTATTTGCATTAATCATCTTGCTCTAAACCAGAACAAGCCAGAGTCCTAAAGACGTAGTAAATTCATATTGTCCATTTAATTACGGCTAATAAGTGCTTCATATACAATAGTTTCATGAAGTACATTTTGATTTTTTTTTGTAGAGGGAAAAGAAAAAAAGTCACTTTGGAAAAGAAGAAGTATTTAAGGCAATTAAAGTTCCTACCATAAAGGTGACAAACGACACTTTGGAGCTTTCAAGTTAACCAAACGTCTATTCCCCTAATTATACCTATGAATGTATCTCTATCTAAATCCATGTACAAGAGATATCTACAGAAAAAGATATTTACAAAGGCAGCCATACAAACACAGATGCTTTGCTTCCCTGGAGGGATCCCCCTCTCCCCTGCCCCACACACTTTTTCAGGTACTGCATAAAAAAGTACATGTCTGACAAGTGAATGTAATGTGTACATTAGGTTCAGCTGCAATATAAACAAAGGTTTGTGATCCAGGTCCTGTTTTTTACAACCACCTCTGGTTAACTAGGTTTGTTTCTAACAGAGATCCGTAAGTTTCCTCAAATTTTTGTTTCTATATTCCAAGCTCTAAATATTCTGCTATGGTGATTCATTGGCTTCAAAACCTCATTATCAAGCAGAATACAGATAAAATACTAACAACTGACTATCCAGCACTTCTGTCAAACCACTGATGTATGCAACTTCAGAAAGCAATCTCACATAAATGAGTCCAACTTTACTAGTTAGGAAGAATAAGGGAAGAAAAGTACTACTGTAAGTTTTGATTATAGTTGACTTTTCCAGTTCAGCAAAATAGAACATTCAAAATACTCTTGTTTACAGCTGACAGTAAAATTGATATGCCTGGAAGTCTGGACTGATACTGTCTCCTTTCTGGAGAGCTGAACAGACACTTGCATGCAGAAACCAGTAAAATCTATCTGTACTTGCATCTATTAATTATGCTGTCCTATTCTTTATAACAGCTTTTATCTGAGGAGTTTACCATGCTATACAACTATAAAAGGTGAATCTTTACAACTACCTTCATGCACATTTGAAAGTCAAGGGACCAAGTGAGTTACTGACTAGCTGAAGAACACACTGGAGTTCTGTGATATCTGCGCTATCCTGTGATTTCAGTCTCTTTCATTATAGACAAGCCATTTCCTCCTGCACTATCTTCTTCATTGGTTGTTGCACCACTGAAAAAGTCTTGTCATGAGCAAAACAGAGCATTCGTTTCAGAACTATAGAAAAAGGGGGAAAATTAAAACCTCACAAATTGTTTTTGAAGGAAGAGGTGTTCACTTTTTCAGGAAAGAGAATTCAGTGCATCAAAGTCACATGCAAAACGTCTACCATCAGACTTAAGGATCCCAAATTACTATGCATGCAAAGAATTTTTGAAACACCATCTTGAAAATGAGCTTTCCATGAAGTTCATCTGCCTGCAAAAGCCACCCTCTATTTGGCCAGCTCAGCTATATTAGCATATACACAGGATTTTCCTCACTGCAACCATCTAAAAAATGTTTCATATGAGAGATTTGGGTATCATACTTTGAAGGAAGTCTCACAGTTCAATATAAAAATTCTCTCTGTAGAGAACCCACAACCCAGTTCTGAAAGATCGTACTATAGCTTGGACAGAAATTGCTCAATGTGAATGAAAGGAATGAAAATGAATGAAATGAAAAGAAAAGATGAAAGAAAGAATGCAAAAAATCAAAATGTTTTCTAATTTATGTTATCTTTTAACTGTTGAAATTGCCAAGCTGAGACTTAGAAACTAGATGAGGATATTGAGAAAATGAACAAATAGGAGGATGCTTCTGGAAGTCATATCTATCTGTTTTATTAATAATCCAGTGTTACTGAGTAAAGCCCAGTTTCATTTTGAGGGTCTCCATTTTGCAAGTACAGGGAGTCCATTAAGAATGTTACAGATTTTGAGAATGAATGAACACAAAAAATAAGTCCAACCTAAGCTCTGCTAGTGAAATTATGTTTTATTACTAGCAACAGCCCATTCATTTAAGCTTAGCACAAACTTATGAAAAAGTAACACTATTTGGACCGCATCCCAAACTTAGTCAGACTCTCTTTCTTTAGGCGCATCCCTTTCAGAGAACCAGGATTTAGCTCCATATTTTTGTAATCTGAGAAATGCAAAGAGCTTTACATTTCCATTTCTTAGTGTAAAAATATACACAGAGTACCCAATCTTGCAGACAATGTAGTATGTGGGAAAGTGGGACTTGTGACCATATCAGTGGGATAGCTTATGTGACTGCAGTTACATGCGATTATGCAGGATTGGGTGCATTGGTTTATTTGTAGGAATAGCAGGGAGGGTGACTTCTCTTAAAGGCTTAGTCTCTCCTGCCAACAAATGCATAAGTCTCCATAGCATTGAGGGGAGTTACATGTTTACAAGAAAGAGGAGAAAACAGATCTTGTTACTAAGCCAAATTGTGTGGAAATACAGTGATATCTTTCTAACACTGGCTTTCAGCTTAATAGCTGTCAGGAACAACCTTTACAGTGACTATAACTGAGAAGAGGAAAATGAACCCCCCCCCCTAAACACTAGGAATAAGATAACAAATATAATTATATATATATTTATAAAAATAAGCCCTTTAATCAAAGGAAATTACGGAGGGTTAATATTTTAAAACTAGTGACCTTTACGTTACCTGAAAGATATATTCCCTAAAATGGTGGATGCTGAATTTGACTAAAATTTGCTGAAATATTACCTAGTTATTCAGTTTCATGTCAGAGGTTAGCATGCAAGAAATGCACAGTATGAGCATTTTTAAGAACTAAAAAAAAAAATCTCACTTATTTCTCCAAGTATGAATATATTGCTATTTACACAGTTCCCAAAAGAGGGATTTCAGTCTTCCTTGGAAGCTTTGCGCACAGCAATATACTTGTAGCAGTGGAGTGAAGGAGGGGGGAGAAGAAGAAACAGTCAGTGTTCTTTGCAGGAACCTAATTCTGTTAGAAAATCAAAATAAATCAGTACAAGTTTGTCTTCAGAAATATGGTTACAAAAAGAAAAAGAACATGGTTTCTTCCTGTAAGGCTGCTCTGAGAAATCAAAGCCAAGGCTTCTAAATAGTGAGTTGTTTTTTAAAAGAAGGAAGTAGTTTAATTCAGTTTGAAGAGGAGATGAAGAAACTGTATATCAAAAGCAGTCTTTTAGAGAAGTCTCTTACAAAAGGACATTTTACTCATGTGCATATGCATTTAAAAGCTACACTATATTGCGTATTCAGGTAAGTATAGAGTAAATAGGAAATGATGAGATCATCTTACATATTCACACAGCTTCACAAAGAGGTTCTTTTAATTGGTGGAAATATTGAGGTTACATCTGCTGTGCTATTCACCCTTCTCCTTGAGATATCTTTATCAATGACTGTATGGTATTGATACTGAATTCCTCTTGCTATAAACTTACAAAAATATTTTTAATTTACTACACGAGGATGAAAATACCGTACTTAATACCACAGTTGGATACTTAGCTGCAGCCACAAGTACTCTTTCTACATTCACAAAACTGGCAGACAAAACATGAAAAGGAATACTGACTCTTTAATCTCCACTTCTCCACCTAAGGCCCAAGGCAAGCTGACAGGGTAACTTCATTCTGGAAACAGAGGTGCTTTTTTTTTTTTTTTTTTAATTCTGGTTTACTTTTTCTTCTGCTTTTGAAAACTGTGGGCTGTAGGGGAATGAACCTAGACTTAAAACTAGCATAGACTTAAAACAAGAACAAGTTTCTTTATCTGAAAAGTTATAGTCCTTGATGCTTACAGGAAGGTCATTTTCAAAACCCACAGGAAAAATAGCATCACAGCCAGGAAGAGTGCATTAAGTGCCTTATTTGCTTGTAACAGAGACAGTTTTTCATTTATAACAGCTCAGAGGATCAAGTGAGCCTTTGATGTTGTAAGGACTTTTCTACAGATTTTGCAATTAGTGAGTTAGATATTTTAAATAGTAGGCATCCACAAACTGGATTTTAGCAATGAAAAAAAAAGTACTGAGCAATATTTAGCAATGTTAAATGATGTCTGATACTTAAGCAGAATTATGAGCTAGATGACAGAAGACCTGTAGACAGTCTGTGAGCAACTGTGTATCATCTCTATAATTTTCCCCAAACACTTAAATTTACTACAGAATAGCGAGTGTGGGGTAGGGTGGGGTGAGGACGAGGTAAGCAGGGACTGTGTGCAAATGCGTCCCATCCGTGCCAGGCTGAAAGCGTGGCTGCCACAGCAGCTTGCTTGGGCAAGAATTCCACCCCCTCTTCACAGAAGTCCCCATGTGTCATGTTGCTCCACCTTCCCTCATTGCAGACAGTTTCTTACCAGCCCTACATGACTTACCACCTCTCAACAGAGTTCTCTTCTCTGAAGAAAATCAAAATATGATAACTGGTTAGGAAAAAAACAGTTCTGTGTGGCTTCAGAAAACTGCATTTTGCTCTCACCATATGGCATGAACAAACCTTCAATGCTGGACAGAAAACATCTTTCTTTAGGTTTGTGTAGAGTGCAGCATATTATGTCAACGATACTGACTGAGACTTTGCCTGCTGTTGTGGTAGGAACATTAGACAGTAGTAATGGGAGGGGTCTAAAGATAAATTCATCTTTTCCACAGGCAAACAGGAGTTAGCAGTTTGTATTTGTGAAAGAAAACTATCTCACCTGTACCTAAACTCCCACCTACCTTCATTCTTCTGGAACAACCCTTCTAAGCATACGCATTCACTCTAAAAATGCTAACGTGTGGCAACTGATTTGTTGCTTACATCTACAGTATGGAATATTGTTTAATCTTCCAGCGTAGGACTGTTATGCATATAAATACCAAACAAATTAGGCAAAAGTGAGGTTCAGCAACTTTGCAGGCAGGAAATGAAAGTAAAACCCATCCTCTATGCAATGTTTCAATCAACCTTTTAGAAAAACTGGGAAGATTAATAATCTTTAAAAACTAAACAGTATTTCTCCCGCCACTCTTTGCCTTTGCAGAGGAGCAAATATTAAAAGTAGTCTGGGCCCAACTGTTGAAAAATGTGGATTCACATGAGGATCCAAGCTTTGTAGCTCAAGGCCGTCGCTTGTCAAATGCAATGAGAAGAGTCTTGCATGTGGTGTGTCCAGCCAGGGAAGAAAAGTAATTCCAAATAGTGAAAATTCCGTAAGTTAGTTTGGAAAAGCAACCTGCAGATTTTGTAGCCTGTCCTAATCGCAGGACAGTGGTTCTCCAGCCCTCTGAAAATTGCTAGCTGCCATTAGAGATTCTGCCTTCATTTGTTTCCAGATTATCTCAGATAAGGACCAGGAAGATCTGTTGCTTAAAACCAACCAGATGTCATCAGTTTATCAGTTCACAGCAGCAGTACAAAAGTATTAAAACTCAGCAAAACTAAAAAGAAAAAAAGCATTTCCTAGCAGTATGTACAAACTATTATTTCCTTTGTGAACAACACACACTTTTCTTTCTCCCCCTCCCTTCTTTCATAACACTTACGAGACACCATTTTCCAGTGATCCATCAATCAAAATGGCAATTTTATAATCATGAAAACATATGCTTAACATTAACTATTAACAAGAACAATAACACTAGGGAGGACATTTATTTTGAAACAACATGCGGGTATTGATCAAATGTAATGGTAGAATTATAATATCTAATTCAATGTATCAGTAGATACACTGTCCCACAGAGGCTAACAGCATGCATATCAGAATACTGTTCTGTTGTTTCTAAAGACAGTGAAAGTTATACTGCCCAAAGACAATAATTTACTACCTGGGATCCAGTCTATTGTTTTTTTACATTCTCTCCTTTTAAGTTCTTCGTTTAGTTGAGAGTGTGTCATAGGAAGCATTTGACTGCAAACAAAATGTGTTCTTTTTGTCTCTGTACCTACTTATATGTCTTAGATCCTTTTCCTGTATTGCTGTACTGTGAATGAATTACCATTCAGGAGTAAATTTGCTGGGTAGTACCTAAAACACTTTGTGCTGAAATCTGAGCCAAATAGAAACGTTTAATAAACCAGCTAAGTGTGGTAAAGCAAAATGTGTGTACAAACATACACTTTCTAAAAGACAGAAAAAAACTAACTATGTTTATTTAAAAATAAACCGGATTGAATAATGAACACTAAGATTGTCTAGGTTTCCTTCTGTCTTTCCTTTTTCTTCTCCCTCCTAATTTGTCAGTCTCCCCATGACTTTTAAAACTTCAGTCCTGCCAGGAAGTGATTTCCTTCTGCTAATATTAAAATGGTCCTTTAGATGCCCAAGCCCACTTTGAACACCAGCTTCAGACAGAACTTCCATTAGCATTAACGAACTCTCTATGTTCAGACTGAAGGGGAAAATGAAATTCCAGACCCAAATTTTGCCCTCAGCTACCGAAATGCAACATCAGGGGAGAAATTTGGCCCTGCTTGCTCAAGGAGCTCAAACCCATCTCTTCACTAATGTTAAGGTCCATCATATGACAACCTATTCATGACTTTAGAACATAACCCTTCCCACGCCAAAGGTACCAGTGGGCTGTATACAGCCATGCCACATGCAATAGCAAAGAAGGCAGAAGTTCCACAAAGGCTGATCAAAATACAGAAACAGATAGGCAGTAATGTTAACTTGCTTTATCAGTTTCACAGAATAAAGATGGGCTGTTTCCAGGGAAAGGATACTATCTTTCTAAACATGCTTTCACGTGCTTATGCTTCTCCCAGTTTGGGTGCTGGTACTGAGTGAAATGAGTTTGGCTCTCTCAGCCTGATCCCCATGGCAAAGGGATCCGCAGCACAGAATGTTGGGATGACATGGCACAACTGAATGTTTAACCCCCCTTCTAACCGCCACAAACATTCATCATCATCTCACATTTGGCAATAAACTATATTTAAAACATATACTTAAAACACATTTTTAAAAACATACTGTCACTTTTAAACTAGATCACTTGTAAAAAATTAAGTAAACAAAACCAACTTTCTACCTTTCTTCATAAGCCCCAAACAGATTATTTAGCACTACCCCCCCAAAAAAGAAAAAATATCCCTTTAAAAATAAAAATAAAATAACTTTCAAATTAGCTAGCAGATTTTGATTTCAGAACCAATGCCTGAAAATCTTTGGAGGTTAGATACAAAAGCTTCAGAAGTTTGGAGGGGGATTGGGACAGAGTCCTGGACACCAGCCCACTTGCTTTGTAAGCTATCAGAGATCAAAAATTATATTGATCCAGCACCAGTCACATCATTCACGAATGGGAAAGCTACAAGTGATTTATGTAGGTTCTTCCAAATGAGTGCTTATAAGACCTATTGCACACCATCACCTATTTGATATATGCTACACAGTTTACTGATACTATTTTCACATACTTCTGGTTTTGAAGATTGTATCTCTCGGAGACACAAGTTCAACTGCCCAGACCCTTGGCGGGGGGGGGGGGGGGGGGGGGGGGGGGAGGAGGGGAGTAACATTAATGTATTTTTTAAACTCTGGGAAGATCTGCAACAGTTTCTTCTTACCTTAATGCAGTAACAGTTTAGGCTGCAGTATTTCACAGTCCGGTTAAGTTAGTTAGAAACAAAATAGTTAGGCCATCCCTCGATTTTTAATGGAGTAACACGTCTTTTCTAGTTTACATTATAAGACAATGAAAATTTCTGGTCTCAGTAACGTTGGAGTGAACCTCAGCAACGAAGGGAAAGCAGTGTGTGGCCAGAAGCATTTTCCCCTTCCTTTTTCACATGGCATACATCTAAAGTGGCTCAGCCAGTTGGAATGTAGCAAAAGTCACCATAGGCATAGTTTAGTGGACAGAGTGAAAGTGAAGCTGTCAGAGGTGCACGATAAATCCTGTTACTCTCATGACTTTGCAATTTATCATGTGGTTCTGCAATCTATCACAAGAATAATACCAAAGTATAAATTCATCTTTGGGGTTGGAAACTTTCAGCTCAAAGAGTTCTAAAATATAAAAAAAGATGATTAAGGGAGTAACAGGGAAACCCGAGGTTCTGCACAGAAGTCAGATCTCAACCTTCGTTCTGCAGTCCCTTCATGCAGTAGCTCTAATTATACAGCCAGTACTGCACACGTTTTTAATGTTAAAATAGGAGAAGAGTTTAGGTAAAAATTTCAACTAGGATAGAAGCACATTACAGTGATACCAAATGAGAATTCAATTGTTCTATGAAGGCTGAAAAACATTTCAAATCTGGTGGTGAAGGCAGATTTCTGAAAAAGTGTTCCCTTGATTTAGACAATTCTTGGCACAACTACCAAACTTTCTTTCCTTGGCTTTCTTTTGCACTTATCATCTCCGTGAAAAGACCACTGAGTACACCTCCATGCACAGTTCAGTTTTCTCTCTTTGTTTTCATGGCAAATGACAAATGCGTGGAGGCCATATTGTGTTACTTAGGCAAGCAGGGCATTTGCAATGATTGATGCTCAACTGTGGGAAAAAAAAAAAGCTATGAAAAGATTACAATGGAGCGCCTACAAACTGAAATGGAGATGTACTAATTAGGGTTGCATTAAACAGTTGGATTTAATTTGAAGATGAAATAGCGTAGGAATGAAGCTAAAGGGCTATCGATGCAAACTATATTTGAGGCATCTTGCAAAATAACTGTATATCGCTATGCTAGAAAAGGCAAAATTTTGCAATTAGGAAAAGGCAGGTTCACAGCTAATGGTTTAAATAGCTTAAAGGTTTAGTTTTGTAGAGTCCTCTGGTTTATTTACTATCCAAAAGATCTGATGCTGCTGGTAAACTCTCTTAGATACTTTACATACACAGAAAATACATGTGCCCAATAGCACACAATTAGCATGTGAAAAATTTAGCCACAAGATATTGTGGAGAGCTGAAATTTATCAGGATTTAAAGTGATATCTGAATATTTATATGCATAATTAGAATACCCAATATTACAATAGCAACTAGCTCCCTCCACAAACTGTAATTTAGGTGGTGGTGCAAATTCTCATTTTTCAAGGAATGAACCAGCCACAAATTAATAGTGGAGCATGGCCAAAAAGGGTGCAATGTATACATAACTACCTGTTGCAGATTGTTTTCCACCTTCTTTTAAAGTAACTGACATTGGTCAGAGAGCAGAAAAAGATAATGAGCTAGACAGACCAGAATCTCACATAAACCAAAGAAGCCTTTGCCAGAGCAAACATAGTAGCTGCAGGATTTCAGAACATGGCTAACTCTGTAACTCTGAAAGACATGAAGCATACATACTCTTGGTTAGGTACAAGTCTCCTGAGATTCAGTGTTTCTTGCTGCGTCAGACTTGTGTTACTTGTGCTCATGCAGTTCAGTGATAGGAAATTATTGAACCAGCTGTGGGACAAGTCACCCAAAGAATTGTTGGCAGATCAGAGGGTTTAAAAATAGCTAGTGTGATGAGAGGGTGGTGGTGAGCAGTAGACGATGGGCTGATGTGACTATTTTTTCACTTTGCTCAGCTGCAACCAGAACAGGATGCATGACTGCAGGTTTATCTTGCTGTGCCTCACAAAAAAAATGGGAAGCAAACATGCTGCTAACTCAGATGTGTTTGGTGAATAAATTCACTGGGGTCTGCACAGAGACCAGACACTCTGGCAATGGCTTCCACACACCTAAATAGATGGAATCTAGACATCATCAAATAGTAAGAATATCGGGTGCTGAGCTAAAGACAGTGATATTACTCTGGCAGCAACTGTTATGCATTAGGACAGAAAAACAAAAATTAGGCATGTGTTAAAAACAAAATTCATGTTCATTTCTTTCCTAGTATGAAGAAAAAATGTTCTCTTTACATGCTTCATTTTTTCCAAGTTCTTATCTCCTGTTTCCTCTTCTTGCTTTATCACTACCAACTCCAGCCAAAAGGACATAAGGATGGCAGTCTCCAAGGCAGAAATCTTTGCTGGCCCATAATATGGACAGATAGGATGACTGTACAACCGGTCACACCAATACCTTTTCAATACTTTGAAAACAAGATTCACCAGACCGTCATGAGGAAGCCAGGCGGGCTTGGTTTAAGAATTAGCTAAACACCACACATTTTATCATCCTAATTTAGAATCAATCTTGGTTTTTAGTGACGATAATAAACTTGTACAAACATGAGATTCATTTGTATATTTTAGCATTTTATTTCAGTCACAGAATGCAAAACCTGACATAGGAATCAGTTTGATTTTTTTTGGTGATTGAAGATATTAAGCACTACAAGAGCATTGAAATTTCGATCTGATTAGGATAAAAATTCCTCAGGATCAAAACACTTCTTTTTTTCCCCCTACAGTTTTACTAATTGTGTGCTACTTGACATTGCGGAGTTATTCCACAGCATGATAGCAAAATATGTGAAGTGTATTTTACTGTTAGAAATTATCAACTCATTCTATTTGTTTTTCATCTGTTTGAGGTTATTAAGAGAATGAAAAATTATAACTGATGTGCATAAGTTAAAAGGTTTAGTTCAACTACAGCTGGTAGGCTAAACCACCAAGCAATACTTTGTGTATCAATAGGAATTTTCTACTGAACATACATAAAAGAAATCATGAATATATAACTGATTTAAAAGCAGACTGAGGGGTAATATTCCTTGAAAAATATGGGTGCGATGAAAAAGGTGAATGTGGAATAGTTTATTTTTGGAAAGACTGGATTATTCTAACCACTGGAAACCAGATAAAGTAGATCAGAGGGAATGCTACCAAACATACTCATCAGAGACCTTTGCTTTATGGGAAATGAACTGCCCTGGCTCAGTTCTTGAGGAACTGTATTTCTTATAGCTGTAAATCAAATCCTGAAGAAATAGGATGGTGTTGTCTAAGCAATAGCTGAGGACAAGTATCTTTTTTGTCAGTGTCAGGTTTCTGAATTTAGACCTCAATTAGGATTCCAAAATGAAAAAACACATATTATATATACCAATATATATTTGTGACAGTGCTCTTACAAGCAATATATTCATTTTCAAATGGTGGCACATTGTTCTATATTTGTCCAAAACTATATTTGTGGCTTTCTTCAAAGGTCTTGACTTTAATACATCCTGGCCACTTCCTTAATGACCTCCATTGAACAGTAATACCAAGTACTTGATGTCACTGTTCAATGGGGATCATTAATTTTTTTCAATTAAATGGAAGACAAATACTCCTACAGCATATGACACCCATTCATTCTTAGCAAGTAATCTACTTCTTAAATCAGGAAGGGATGTTACAACCACCCGTATGAGGGGGTGGCACAGAGTGGCAACCAAAGAGAAGCCCCTATACACACTGAAGCACTGTACTCTAAAGAGCAGTGAGTGTCAATCATCCTTGCTGTTCCAGCTTGTACAGAGCTCTGTGGTCAGTGCTAAGACCTCACAGACCAGTAATTTCATTAATTTGCTTGATTACTGGTATTGAATTGACACAGAATTTTTCCTGCTAACTTTAAGACCGGGGGTATTTCCTTGCCTTTGGAACAAAGGCAGTTCTGTCCCTTGAGGGACTCGGGGCTTGGTGGAAGCATATTAACTTCCTCTGCTTGACTTGCAGTTTAGCCTTGCAATGCTTCTACGCAGGGGTAAGGATAAACAGGGGATTCTACCACCTGCCCTTTTCTTACAAGTGGTAAATTAGAAGTGGGTGCATGAGGGGGTCTTCTTGAGGTGTTAGTTCTAGACACATAACAACTGTGCAGTGTAAAACGTGCCACTTCTACTCTCTCATGCCACATACCCTAGTGAAGCCTGTTACACAGGTTGGGATCAGTGACTGTATCTGAGCCAGGTTACAGCTAGACCTGTGGTTTTTGAGGGCTCAGACTGAAACACAAGTTGACCGCACCTTAGCCAGTTGCTGTATGTCAACTGAGCCACAATGCTGGACTGTGAACAGGCTGTTAGCTATAACCTCTGTGAGAGAGATTTGATTTATGAGATGTAATATCTGCCAGGGTTTCTACCAGCAATTTATTCAACAAATACAGAAAAGGTAAACAAATGGGAAGTTTCCTAAACTTCTGAAATCGTGAAGCGTTATAAGATGAGAAATGCATTAATAGGGCAGAATTGTAACACCAAACAACTGGCTGAGGGATTTATTAAAAAAACATGATCACTCAAACCTTGAATGAAACAAGATAGAAACAATATCCCTAATCTTTTTATTTCTGCTTGAAAAGGCTGATACTTCAGTAAGTTGTGGGATCACTACCATGTATTATTGTTTGAAAATCAATGCAGGCATATGCAGGGCTGAGTATAAATATTATTTTTTTACTCTACAAGGGCATCAAGCTCTAACAGACATGAATCTCTAAGTACAAATTTTGACTCTACTGAACCTAGTGGAATTTTTGCTGTTTACTTCATTGGGGTCAGGATTTTAGTCTGTATAAAGTTGCTCTTTTAGGGCATAATTCCCATGTCCACTGAGGCCAAAGAAAGCTTTTCCATTGACTGTAACTGACCTTTCATTAGGAAAGCAGTTCCCTTACAAAGACTGTCACTGCTATAGTCCTGGAGACCTTCTTCACTATTTTGCTTACTATGGCCACATTTCTGAAATTGCTTTTGTCTTCTTTTATCTGAGATAGCGTTAACAAGGCCTGTTTTTCAGAGTTTCTAATGGGCTACTATGATCTGCAGCCATCAGCAGCCCTCTTGATTTTTCTGTAAGATTTTGTGCAATGTTTTCTTCTCTGCTTGTTTTTTTCCTCTTTGATGTCTATGAATAACCTGGCTGAGAAGGCAGGATGTCCTGGTCTTGTTCCTCTTTTCCCCCAATATGTTGTTAGTGAATAGGCAGAATAGTGGTTTTATTTTTGTTTCTTTTTACCCTCAGATCTACCATTGCAATTTGGAATTCTTCTTGTTTTAATCTTTAAAAATTATTTTCTCTTCTATAAAATCAATTAAGATTTTTAGACACATTCTGCAGTCCTCTATCAAACCCATCCTTTTGAGTTTGCTGCTTTCTCAAGTTTGCTTCTGCTTTGTCGCAAGACTTTCCAACCATCACTTTGGCTTCCAGCTCCTCTTCAAAACACTGCTTTTATCTATTGTATTCTCAAGTAATCATACCCTATGTAGTACTAGCAAATCTCCTCCATTATTTATTTTGGGGAACTGCAGTACTGCTGGGTTTTACCTTCTACAGACATTGTCTGTAAGTTCTTGAATTTTGGCTCTAATGTAATTTTCACTAAACAAGAGGATTTTCTCATTCTAGCTTGGTCTGAACTTGATTATCTGGGATGGACAAGTAGCTATGATGTATTTGTGGGAAGTTGTGCCTTTTTTCCCCTTGGCACTTCTACAATGTTTTCCTCTAAATGCTAGAAAAATTGAGTGTGTCTCTGTGCAAAGATATGAGCCACTTCAGCTCCTGCAAGAGTTATAACAGGCAGGTATACTTCTGAGCTATGCCTTTCTGGAATTACATATTTGTTTAGACCATTTTCTTTTCTGCTATTACTAACTGAAAATATCCTACTACCATCACTTGTCCAGTATTTCCAGCTCCAATTTAAACTTGAAGATCTTTCATCCAGAGCTTGAGTTTGAACAATAGGAAAAGATAAATGCAAAGTCCTGCACCTGTGATGGACTAAATCCCTGCAATGGTACAGACTGGGGACTGGGACTGGGTAACAGCTTTGCTGAAAAGCTCATAGGGCTCCTGGCGGGCCATAGGCTAAACGTGAATCAGCAGCGTGCCCTGGCAGTGATGAAGGAGAACAGTATACTGGACTGTACAAAAAAGAGGATAGCCAGTAGGTTAAAAGAAGTCATTATTGCCCTTCATTCAGCACTCTTTAGAGCACATCTGAAATACTGTGTCCAGTTTTGGGCTCTTCAGTACAAGAAAGATTTTGACAAACTTGAGCAAGCTCAGCAGAAGGCCACCAAGATGGTGAGGGGACTGGAGAACTTGCCCTGTGAGGAGAGGCTAGGGGAACCATTCTTCATCAGCCTGGAGAAGAGACAGCTTCAGTGGGACCTAACAGCAGCCTGTCCATACCTACAAGGAGGTTCCTAAGAGGATGGAATCAAGCTCTTTACTGAGCTGCACGGCAGGAGGATGAGAGGTAACGGTCATGAATCAAAACGGAAATACCAACTGGATAGAAGGAAAAAATTCACTATGAGGAGAACTAAGTTCCTATTAAGGATAATTGGAATGGGTTGCTCAGTGAAGTTATGGAACATCTGACCTTGGAGGTTTTCAAGGCCCAACTGGAGAAAGCCCCAGACAATTGCTTTGAATTCAGTGTTGACCCTGCTTTGAGCATGAGGTTGGACTAGATGACCCCCTAGAGTCCTCTTCAATCTGAATGATTCTATGAACATCTTGTTCTTATAATCCAAGAAAACAACTATATGTAAAATACCTAAAACCGACCTAATCTATTTGAAAATTGGGCCTAGCATAATAGAAGTAAAAATAATTATATTATAGCCCCACAGCCAAGTTTGGAAACTCATTGTGCTGGATGCTGATAAACATAACTCCTTGTGCTTAAAAATCTTGCAATCCAATTAACTAAAATGGACATACAGTGAGAGAGGAACTAGTTATAGTGTGGTGAAGAGATTTTCTAGAAGTTGATTTTGTCTCCCGGGTCTGCTAAGTCCTAGTCCAATGCTCATCCACTGGCCTACACTGCTGCTCACACTATCTGCATAGGTCTCTAGGTTTCCTGAAGATGAATGTTTCATAAAGCATATTCTATTTCAGAGAGAAGTGGTCATTGAGAAGATTAAGGTCTTTTTCAAATGGGATGTTCATCTCTGCCAGGTGGTACGTTTAGACTGTGAGTCATAAATATCTTTTATTTCCTTGGTCAGATAGTGCAGTGGAAGTGCAACTTGTCTTATTTGACTTCCAGTTTCAAGAGCACCAAGTAATTTGCTGAATTTGTTCATTTGTTTCTGAGCAAATGACATATCCTCCTGGGTATTAAATGCCGGAAATGTAAATGATGCAAAATGACTTTGTTTATCATTTTGGATAATTGATTTTTTTTTCCAGAAATGTATCCAACTTGACCTTCTTTTGACAAATGCAGTTTACATTCTAGAGACTTCAGGGACAATTTTTTTAAAGCATTACTTTGAAGCTAACATCAAAGATGGCTGCCATATATTATCATAGAAGTGGTCCCTGTTCTCCAGCTTTCCAATTGCAGTTATCCTCCTATCTTCCCTTGCAGATCAAGCAACGTATTTTTGGACCAAAGATTTGTATTGCCTTCCATTATAGTCATATGGTCTTATAAAAGCTAATTAAAGGTGTCTGAATTTGAGTTGCCACTATCAGTAAATATTAGCAGGCCGTGGTGCTGGGATTCTTAGTATTCCATAATGTGGCATTATGAAGACACAAGGCGGGTAGAGCTATTCAAATCTGGGACCTTGAATCTGAGATGCAGCTTGCAGATAGTCTTGTACATTGAGAAAAACACAAGTCGATCATAAATGCAATGTCAATCACTAAAACTTCCAAAGAAATATCTGGCTTCACTGCAAGTGCAGATAAATTAGAGGTTATGGGCCTGATTCTCTTTTTGTACCAGGATAAATCAGGAGCTCCATCACTGAAGTAAACAGATATCAGCAAGAAAAGAATTAGGCCCTATGGCTTTTAATAATAAGAGTACAAAGAATTCAATTACAATGAATCAAGCTGAATCTCCCTTCCCTCATACATGCATGCACAGATACATGCACGAGCTCTCTGGTAGGATTCGTCTCATTACATTTTTGTACAACTTCCATTGTCCTCATCCTAATAAGATCCTCCCTGTGTGCAAATAATTGGCACTTAGAAGCTACAGGGATGTGGGCTATATAGGTGATAATACACTGGGTGGTTAAAACACTGGCAGAGCTGTAGCTCCGTTGTGTCTGGAACAACCTAGTGAAGTCCCAAATAGGTTGCAGTTTCTGGCCTCCCTGTTATAACTCAGAAAAGGAAAAAGGAAGAGAGGAGTTCATTTTCTGTGCTAGGAAGCTAGTTTCTCACCCAAGCAATACCTCTTTGAAGGAGTAAATTAATGCATAGCACATATAACTGAACAGCAGCTGGAGACTACTGAAATACAAATCTAATTTTTTATTTCTACATATAGGAACAATCTTATATGTCTATACAAAGAAGTTATATTTGAGCCAGCCTCTATGGAATCCTACGACCAAAAAAGCAGGTGCAAGATGAAGATCCACAATTGTGAAATATAAATATTAGTTCAGGAGCAATCAGATGTTGTACCAGATGATTTTGACGAAAATGGAGGTACTTACAGTCCAAGTGACTATGTCTGATGCCTTCCACATCTTCAGCATGAATGAAGTGGTAACATCTCTTTCCTACGATATCTACAGGGGTCAGATCCATGTAATCACTAATCCTAAAAAGGAAAAAAAAATACAGCCTATAATTTAAGAAGGAAAATAATACAGGAACTGTCAAATGACTCAGAAACCGAAATCTGCAAAAACATTTTTCACTGCTGTAGTAATTCTGTGAAGACTCCACTACTTTTTTTGAATGGAATATCTGTACAAAGAAGATACAGTCTCTAAAAGAAAACTGTTTTTAAAGAAACCTTGAAATCATTTAATACATATTCCTCCCACAGAATAACACCAAGACAATGCAATTCCATGAAATTACAAAGCCTCAGCAACAATCTAAAATCCTCATTAAAAGACCAAGATGATTCAAGGTTATATAATAAAGTAAAAAACGTTATGTTTATACCAAACGATTAGAGACACCTTTCATTTCAACAGATTGGTCTCCTATTGGGTATATTCATGAAAAAGCTCTTCAACCATTTTTTTGGCACAAAGTCCTAACCAGTATTTCAAGGGATATAATTTAAATGCTGAGACATACAGATGCCTCAGGGTGTTATCTTTTTCAGTCTAATTCACTTGGGAGATCAGCTCTCACTTCGGGCCCTTTCAACTGGGACTTTGTGGTTTAGTGTACATAGAAACTTTAAAATCTATTCTGAAGATCTTTGTGTGTATGCATACATATGTGTGCGTGTGTCTGCATGCACGTGCAGACTCCTGACATTGACTGCGAAGATGTCAATGTCCTTAAATGCAGTACTAAAAATAACAAAAAAAAAAAAAAAAAAAGAAAAATGCCTTGCTTACACAAGCATTGCAAGCCTTTGAAAGTATGCCTGTTTTCTAGAAATAGAATAATATTTAGGATTTTAAATACACTACAATAAGTGGAGTTTGCAATCATAAGATATAATTGCCATCTTCCATTTCCAGTGTTGTGTGAAACACCAAACATCTTTATGCAGCCAGGTAGCTGAAGCAACTGGAGCATGATCCAGAGCACAGGCCTATGGCTAGGCTCAAGCAGGAACTGGACTGTGCATGTCAGAGGGGCTCCCTTGTGGCAGATGCTGCAAACACTGATTCTGAGGCACTGACTGAGGCAGAATGCTGTTTGCCTGGGTGTATGAGAGAGAAAGGGCATATAGATCAGAAAGGCTGAAGAAGGAGAAAGAAAGTACTGAACAGTGCCACAGCAGCACTGATGGTCTGTCCCAATAAAACACACACACACAGAGGGCACAAACAGCGATTAGGTGTTCTCTAAATAAAGCCTAGAGCTGAGCGCTAGCACCGGCTGTCGGTGTGCAGTCCCCCTCCCACCTTCCCTGTGGTGAGGATGTGTGCCCATTCTTTGGAAATACACAGGATTACAGCAACAACATAGTGTACTCTGCCATTAATTTCTTTCCTTAAGGAAAAAAAAAATTTGCAGGATGCAGATAACTGCTCAGGTCAAAAAGCGTTAACAATAGCATTTCTATCCTTAAATGTTCTTTTCTCTGTAAGTAAACACCCGTGCATTTACATTTATATGGAGAAGCACTATAGAGTGCTCAGAGTGGCCCATAATGTTCAGTAATAGTAATGAATGGACCTGCATAAAATGTCTCCAAATCACACAGCTGAAACTACAAGCAAGAGAGCTTATTTTGAAATCCAGAGAGTCTTTGCTATGAAGTCTGCAGGGTCACGACAGCAAGGGACACAATAATCTCTGCCAGTTAGCCGGCATTTCTGACTGCTCGGAGCAGTTGGTTTGGCTAAAAGGCCGTTTCCAGACCTGCTGTCCCGGCTGGCTGGGGCTGGAGCACCGTTAGGGGACAGGTGCTGACTGCTCCTTCTAACCCAAGTGCTATGACCTTTGTGCTTTTACCAGCCACTCGGGTGTGTCCTCTGCACTGGCTCACTAGTTCAGATCCCCACTGAATATGTGGGGAGCCAAAGCTGGGTTTTGTAATTGTTTTTCCTCACTGTAGGAGGATTTCCAGAGCACGGCCTAGGGCACGGTTATGCGTGCTTGTACAGTGTGCAGTTTTTGAACAGCTCTTACATCATGAGAAACCACAGTGCTCATTTACACTTTGCCCACATCAACTCTGTATTTTTCTATTCCCATTTTTCTGGAAACAGTGGTGGCCAGCAACTCCAAAATCTGTAGGGGCGGAACGATTAAGGCCAGTGTTTGAATTTATTTTGGACAATGGGAAGAGAGGAATTTTTTTGCTCAAGAAAACTGCTATTCTGTTCCCACTCTAAGGATCACTTGCATCTGTACTGATTTTAAACCTAGTTGAGTCTCTAATAAGATTGTAGCCAAAGTCATATTGGCAAAAACATGCTATTTTCCTTAGAATTGTCATGACATCTTTGAGTGATGTAAAAAAATGATCAAAAGAAGAAGTATCCTTGTGGCCTAAGGATTTAGTATTTCAGTGAAATATCTGAGTAATTTCAGCTACAATATGTTAGTTGGGTTTAGGAGTACAGCTCTAACATGATGACAGATCCATTTACCACAATAAAAAACTCTACAAAATACAAAATTTATGTAGCAATTCTTATGATATATATAACAGAATTCCTGACATTTACTGATTAACTTTTATACTTCTGTGTTTGGAAAGAGATGTTTGGGCCCAAATCCACAGAAACACTTAAACATGTAAAGCAGATTTTAGAGCTCAAGTCCAGAAGTGCAGTCTGCAAAATGCACACCTTCTCCCCAGAAAGTGTGCAAAGCTTCAGGGATCTGACCCATGACCAAATTAAGACATTTTCATTAATCTCCATGTGCCAGCTGAGCCATGTTACCTTTCAATATCAGGCTGTGAGCAGATGTCACATCACTTGCCTTGCATTTGCCATAGGTGAAAAGCATGCATGTGGTCAGTTACCATAGTTCAGTTGACACACAACCTTCACGTGATCCAGGTTCTGCCTGTAAAGCCTTGAAAGGTCTCTTTCTACATACACACAGAATTGTCATCTTCTTTTTCAGGAATTAGTGTCTAGGGAAGTTTAAGCCAGGCAGGGGTTTATGAGCTTTGCCTCCTTTCATCAACCTCCTCACGAAGCAGGTGGACTCAGACTTACAAGCAAAAATTGTCAGATCCTGTTTAGCACAAGCCAGAACAGTGTTGCCACACTTTCATAATGGAGCATGTTGAAGGATATATACCTTTCAAACAACTGCCTAGTTGTAGCACTTAACCAGATGGGAGACACCCATGTCTAATCCATACCACAAACTGCATTTGAAATGCGTATATCCTACCTTTTTGGAGATGACACTGTCCACCAGGATAAAGACAAGTCTGTAATGATGGTAGTGGGGCTCTCTCTATCCCTCCTGCAGAGTTACTTCACTTGGTGCACAGCAAATTAGGTGCTGCGAAATGGATAAACTGGAAGCTTTGCCCAGTGACAAGAAACCTTCCCAGGGAGAAGGGAGTCTGAGATCAAAAGGTTCCTGCTTGCTGGACTGCATGTTACCTCTTATACTAAACTAAGTATATAAACAGTACATGGAGCAGGAGTTTAAGGTTAATATTACAAAAAAGCTGTTCAAACAGATACATGAAGGACACAGAGTTTTTTAAATAAAAAAATGGAAGAAGAAACATAAAGATTATGAAGAGAAAAGGTATGAGTGATGATCAAGCACTGGCATCAAAGCAATGCAAGCAATGACACCAAAACCAGAATCAAAAGAAATGACACCAAACAGGACACTCATGCTTATATGAAAGATACCAACGATGGAAAATAAATAATCTGCAATGGGAAAAGAAAGAAAGTTTATAATGTTTCTTAGAGCATTAGTTATAAGACAGATCTTGCGATTCCCAACTGCTCTGACAGAATAAACCAACAGGTTGACAGGTAGGAAATCAGTTCTACTTAATACACAGGCCTGATCCTGTAAAACTTATGTTTTAGGGTTATCTTTGAGAAGATCAGTGTTGCCACTGACTTACAGGACTGTTAATATAACTGAAACCTACAGGAAGGTATATGGTACAGTGCTTTTTTGAATTAGAACCAAATTGCTCAGGCTTGAAGCCCTCTACACAAGACTCTTTCTACTTATCTTAAGGAACTACTGGTGATCACTGTTATGGCCAACAGGATTACTGATATGGGCAGCTCCACAGATTCTAAACCCCTTGCATATGGAAAATGCCATGGTCACTGGGTTATTTCCTTTCTGGTACACATTAGCAGATACGGCTGTAGTAGCCCATACTAAACTGGGCTACAAGCACTTTCCAGGTGGTCTCCAATCACTAATAGTTGACACTGAAGCCTGACACTGTCCTCTAGCAGTAGTCTCTTTATTTTGGTTTTAGTTCTTTTATCTCAGTCTAAGATGAATTGTCCTGTGGAGGAGCCTATCTCACTCCACTGACTGATACAGAAACTCTAGACAATCTTAGACTAGATGGTGAAGTTTAGATGAAATGAATCCCACACTTGGAAAGCAGGCATGGATTTTAGGCATCAACATTTTAAATCTCCATTTAATAGTCTAAGAATAAAATGTTAATTGTTAGAAATAGCCAATGCATTAGCTAACTGATCTTGCCTCCCAAAGTAAAACTAACCGTTCACTAGTTTCTGCTCTGAGTCCAGGATTCTGCTGCAAACCTTTGCATTCAGAGGAAAGTAACAAGATGCACCCAAAGACTCGAGTAATGTCACTCCTGCTCCCTGCTGCTGCAAGCAGGCAGCCACTTGGAAAACTAGGAGTACTATTGATTTTATTCCTGCTGATCCAGTGGTCCACTGTGAGCATTCATTTCAGTTAAGTAGCAATGCTTCTGTTCCATACTCCCTGCGGCTGCCAGCAACTCCCCATTGCTCCATAAATAGTGCTTACAGCTTCCCCAGCATGCATCCATTTTTCTCTGTTTTCATCAGTGCTGCATTTGTTTTCCTGTTGCACCACAGAGAATTTCCCTTTCTCCATGGGTCAGGAGCCAAGCTTGTATACCCACGAAAGGATACTTATGCTCCCTTCCTACAGCCTCAAAAGAGAGATCCCAACTTTCCCCTGACTCAGAGAATTGCCTCAGCAAATGTTCAGGTAATTAATCCAACAGCTTCACATTGGCTGTTCAGTCACATCCTTCCCTTCTTCTGTTCTTTGCATGCCTCCAGCTCTAATAGCCATATTCTGCTTTGTACCTCCTATGAAAACTAAGCCCTATCAATCTATCTCTATTTTCCACCAGTGGAAACCCCACTGCCTCAGTGAGCTACCATGTGCCTCCCAATCACAGCAGAAGTGTTTCTGCTACGTGGAATTCCTCTTATAATTTATTTTTAACACTTCCACAGTGACTTAAAATGAAGCTGTTGCAACATAAAATCAAGTACCATCATAGGCATTCTACTCCAGCATACAAGATAAAATTAATTACAAACAGGGAAAAGTAACATTAGAATGTTGCCTTTATCGTAACTAATGAAAAACATTAGTAAACTCAACACAAAGCACTTTCTTGCATAAATCAGCTAGCTTACCATAGTTTACAACTGGCTATCAGCTCTTCCTATGTGATTACCAATCAGTGCTCCATGTCTGATGCATCTTAGGTTTTTCAGTGATGCCTCTCTCAGGCATTTGAAAGTTTTATTGCCACATAAAAGTACAGGGAAGGTTTGAGAAAAAGGTTTAATTAAAAAAAAACAATTTAGGACTCATAAAAATGCCAAATTGATGGCAGAGAAAGCATAAATCTTTCTAATATAGCCCAACAAATTCATATCATACTTGACCTGATGGAATAGTTCATTTTTCATATTCATTTGATTCTTGGATTTTTTGTTGAGGCTGCCAAAGGTAACAATAAGTGGGGGTGATTTTTTTAAAAGATAACCTATTCCTTAGGAACTGGATGGATACCAGCAACTCATTTTACAGAGGCCAGTGAAGAGCTCTGCAATGGCAATGACCTTCCATTACTACCAAAGCAGGTCACAGTCAAATCAAAGACTAAGGCCCAAGGTTCCATCTATGTTCTACTCCTAAGCCCCTGAATCTCTCACTAACTGTGCTATGTTATACATGATCTAGAAACTAGTTTGATAGAGTCACGGACAAAAAGTGAGTCTAAACTTTAATACCATTATCAAATCTCTTTGTAACCTTGTGCAAATTACTTTCTATGGCTCAGTTTTTCCAACCAGAAAATGGGAATAATATCTTCTCTGTTTATAAAATGCTTTATAGCTTAGATTAAATGCTCTTTTTAATAACCAAATAATAATATTATTAATATTTATGGGAGTTTAGCAACATGGCAGTAAAGATAATTTTGCAATTGAAACCTAAGATTATTTTAAGTGGTTTAAGGCCCTGATTCAAAAAAGCGCTTGAGTTTATCCTTCTCCATGTATGATATGCCATGGCTGCTGTCACATGAAAAGATTGCATTAGTCATGTTCGTTGTTCCACTTTTTGATGACAGGTCCTCTTGACAAAATCTCTTTTGGAAGGCATTACCACCTCTCTTCCTTTCCAACTTTCCCCCATACCTCAGGCTCCTGTCAGCAGACCTAAAGTTCTTTATAAATTACATTCTTCCCAAATCTTCACTTCTTCCTTCACTTTGCGTCGGATACTTGCTCCCTAGGATTTTTTTTTGTAGTTGTCAGGTCCCGGAGGGCACAAACAGGCCCCACTGCCCACCTCTAAGGGGCCTCCCTTCACCCTGCCCAGGCTCAGGACCCCACCTGAGCCCAGTCTGGGGCCATCAGTCGATGCCGCAGCGGTGCCAGTCTCCAGCCCCACCATGGCCCCCTGCCCCTTCCTGGCAACGGCCCCCCCAACCCTGACTGTGATCCATGGGTCTGGCCTGGCCTCAGCGTGTCCCTGTGGTTGTGCCTGGTGCCCAGGGCTGGAGCTGCCCCCGGCTGCCCTGCTCCCTCGTGGGTGGTGGGACAGGCCTTGGCTGCGAGGCCTGGCCCTGCTGCCATGGGGAGCTCTCGCCAATACCAGCCCTCGTCCCTTAGGAAGCAGCTGGCTATCACTGCTCCACGACAGTAGTTCACATTAAATCCTAATATGTTCTGTTTCCTATCTAATACCTTTCTAAATCACTTGTCCTTATCACATCCATCACAGCTGCCACTCAAACAGCTTCTCATCATCTACTCCCATTTCACTCCTGTCTTTCCCAGTAGGCCCTTGACCAATTTTATTCTTATTTTTCCCATCTCTTACTGCAACAGATCCCACCTGTCTAGCCTACTATCTAGGCCATCTGTGCTACCATTCCATTAAACACTAAACATGGTGTCTTCTGCAAATCAGTTCAAAAATGGAAAACTTTAAAACTTCAAATAATAAGGAGAAAGTAAGGATTTTAGTTACAATAGTAAGCATAAAGATAGCCCTACAGGTCAGACCAATGGTCTATCTAGTCCTTTATCTCTCCTCTGACAGGGACCAGCAGTCAGTGTTGATTCTAAAAAGCAAGGAAAACTTGGAGAGATCCTTCCTGGTCTACCTTCCCTATTTCAGCAAGATGTCATGTAAATTGTATTTTTTAAATTTGTATTTATCCTTTCAGAATGTAATGATACTGAAGATGATGATGACAAGAGTGAATTCAGTGCTCTCATACAGCATCAGACTGACATTACAGGAATCACACATCCCAACACTTTCTACCCAGCCCATGGAACACAGAATACACACAGCTAAAAGAAACAAAAAATGAGCTAAAAACTGTACCTATTTTCACAGTAAATGATATTGAGGTCCATATTCACTCGAGTGACAAACATGTGGCAGTCAATCCTGACTTCATTGATCGTAGGAGGTGGCAAAGCATGCGCAACAACAACAAGTCCCATTATCTGGCTTGGTACTGTCCGTCCATGGGACAGTGACACTCTCAGACGCAACCGGCCTGTTATATGAATCACCTGGAAAATAAAAACAATAAAAGAAACCCCAGTGAATTCTGGATACAACCGTGACATCATTTTCTTTTAAAGGATAGCATTATTACTCCTTGTAGTACAATTTCTGGCTGTGTTAAGTGGTCTAAGTAACTGCCAGCATTAGTGTTAAACTTAATATTGGCTGTCAACAGGTTCTGTATGTCCTCATGGCAAAAAAGAAAAGAACATAACGGACAAATGTTTTATATTTCTCAAATAAACACTCAGAACTCCTGTGCTACTGATTTGTGTTGTGGTCATTATTACAGAAAGAAACAAACTTTAAAAAAAAACCAACAAAAGAAGAGACAGAGGGGGAGAACTAAAACAATGAAGGTAGAACAGGAGCACTAATTCGATAACATTGGGAGATTAAATATGAGGCAAAAAGATCAGCAGTTTAGAGACTTTTCCAGAAAGGATTTAATGGAATTGCTAGTCATCTACATCATACAGACACTACTGACAGCCTTGGATTACATCTTTGTGGCTGGCAATTGAAGAAGCAGGAGCCTACAAGTGATCAATGAGCTCAGCTGCAGGATGGTCTTCCTGCATGCACAGCAAGCTGTTTAAGTGCTGGTAGACAAGCAGTGTCTTTGCTTAATGCACTAACACTTGTGAAGAACTTTGGAGGCTGACAGTTTCTTTCCCTATTCATAAGATAATCACCAGTCAGAGGATGCATAGGAGATCCAATTGCACCACCGGAGAGTGAAACTCTAAGAATGCTGCCTGAAATGGAATAATTTGAAACTCTGTGAAAAGAATAACCCACTACTTCCAGTTTCACTCCATCAGGATTTCTATTACGGAACAACAAAGGAGTTGGTTTTTTCAATGAAAGAATATAAATATAGCACCAATGCCAGATACTGAACTGGCAATAAAAACTGCAGTCTGGTACTCATGAATAAAAGGCATTAGAACTGGCAGTACACACTCTCCCAGATTTTTTACCCTCAGAGTGTGTTCCAACATCAACATGAAGAGAAGGCTCCAGGACAAAGAGATCACTTCTGTGGGATTCACGATGCTCCCAGATTTTCTACTCAGAGGTCAGTGGAGATGCTGGTCAGTACCAAGTGCACTGGAGGAGGTGACAGAGATGTGATGCAGTTACGCATCCAGTGATATTTGTCTCACAAAGACAGTAGCCCTTCAGTCACTTCTGATCTGAGGCTGATTGTTAATAGAAAGTGAGAAAGAAGAAACTCTGTCTTTCATTAACAAGACTGCAAACCACAAAGTGCATCCAAATTCAAATCTAATTCATGCTATCAGATCTGTGATCTAAGCCTTGAAGTTTTTTTTTTTTCTCCAACCTAATCATTAAAATATCTTGTTGCTATTTTACATTTGGATTCCAGCCAGCGTGGTGAACCTGAAAGAGGAAAGTGATTATCTGCTATGTTTGTCCATTTCAGTTGCAGATTTCTGACCACCCACATTTGAAGTAATTATTGCCTAAACTCACACTTAATACACCATCCAAGGGCAAACTATTCTATGAATATTTGAAGAAGTTCCTAAAGGCAAGGATGCAAAAACACCATTTCAAACATACTTTTTAATTTTTTTTCCCCAAGACCTCATTAACTAATGAAGAAATAGCTAAAAGAAAAAGGAATAACTTCACAGGAGGGGCAGTAATAGTATATTTTCTTCCTTCTAGCTAGGCTTACATATACATATGCTTTTTATCATTATCTGTCTCATTTTATCATACAGCTTTAGCTTACTGCAAAAACACAAATCTGTAAATGCTTAGAAAAATGCTGATGGATAACTAGCAATAATGTGAAAAAATAATCTTATGCTGAAAGTGCTATGCAAAAGTGTTGTTCTGTTGTTTTTTTTAAAAGACTCATGCTAATATGTTTGAAGTTGGCATTATCACTTGGGGGAATTTTTAAGATATATCATACTTAAAAACCATTTATCCTTGTATATTTTTGAACCCTCAATGTTATTTGAAGCAAAATATCAGCTTGATTTGTTTCTGAACAACTGTCTATTCAGTTAGCACCTTACTTCTTTCTGATTCCTCGGTGGTAGTACACCTCAGAGGTAGTATTACCTAAGAGATGGCACCAAACGTACTAGACCCACCATATTTTAGTACTGTTGAATTTCAAGCAAGTTTGCTTCCAGATTGAAATTCTTTAGCTTGTTCCTAGTTTTATTATGGATTAAAACATGTTCTAAATCTCTATGTGAATTCAAATTTTAGGGGTCAGCTCTCAATCGCATTTTGATTCTGGGTACACTGGGAAATACGCCCATCAGTTCCAGTGCGTGTGCATCGCTAAAGAAACACTTCCATGCTTCAAATCCCTTTCTATGACAACATTAGTGAAACCCACTGAGTGGGAAATCTAATCGGTAGTAAAAAACCAATTCTATCTGTCCTGACCTTGTCTACATTGTGAATATTGCTACTTTTAACACCGGTTCATTTGAACCGGGATTAGGGGTGATAGGAATTATAGGGTCAATTATCTCCGGTAGCTAAAATTAATCTTTTTATAATTCAATCCCACAGCACTAGTCCATCACATCCTAAAGCAGTATTATGACTTTAATGAAGCTAAATTGTAAGAATAAAATGTTTTATGAAGGACAATACTTGGGTTCAGAGATAAATATTTGACAAATATTAGCTAGGAAAATTCCAAAAATCAAAAGTAAATTCAGTTCTTCTGTGCAATTTTCATTATAAATGCTTTCTTCTGAGAAGTGTGCAACAGTCCAAATCCATCTTTTAATTATAACTGACTTCTAATAAAGCTATATGAATAGATTGGCACATTTGGAAGATAGGTATACTGTGTTCTGCTCATTATAAAAAGGTTGTGTGTGTGGTATACTCTTGAGATATAGGGTTCAGCAGAAGCTTTGTACGTCAGGAGCTGTACAAATTTCCACAGCATTTCTCAGTGCACCTCCTAAATGAACAGGGTGCACTGAAAATAGTGGCAAGACTCCTTTTGCATTTTAATGGAGCTAAACTGGGTTAATAGTTCAGAGATTTTTTGGCTTACAAACTACTGGCAGATGTCGCAAATTGTTTGATGATTTCATGATATAGAAGCAGGGGGAAATGTTATGATCATGACAACCTTTGTGACATGATTCGGATCAGGATTTGACATAGACCATTCCAACCTGTACTATTGCTTATAGCATCACCTAGTTGTATAATATTTGTACTTGGGTAGATTGGTGGGTGAACCAAAAAGCATTCCAAAACAATAAAACGGTTAACACTGTGATATGAGTATAAGACATACACTGCTGTAAAGATGTCGAGCTGAAGCAAAACAAATACTATTAAAATCTTCTGTACTGTTTAATTGCTTTGTTAAAAATTCTAAATCAACTCTGCCTGACACTTCAATATTGGAAAAAATCATTATTTTGCTTTTATTTTTAGCTGATTAAAAAAAGGATTTGCAAAATATTGTAAGTACATGTAAACACAGTTTATGGTGAGTGTGGGAGTGTTAACAAGCCACATTGCTTGGACAAAATATAATTCTTTTCTCTGCCATATGCTCTCTTTAGTCATCTGTTAGTGATAAGCACATAGATGGGCTTTACTAATGTCTATTCATTATAAAAAAAGCACATCACAAAGACCTTGATAAAATCTTCCCTCTGCCAATACTTAAGGAAAGGAAAGCCCAGCAATTGAAAAACACATCTGGAACCTGTTTATCATCCTTTAAAGCTAAATCTCACCTCTAGAGATGGAAGTATTTTCTTTATCAAAAGACATCTGTAAATATTACGTCTATTATTTTTCACATATATGTGATGTAAAAATAAGGACGTTATTACCAGGGGCAATAAAAACCTGCAGGCATGAAAAATCTGTGAATTTCACCTTTCAGATGTCTCTGAGTTTCTTCAAAACTTAAAATTCCATTAGAAAGAAATTTCTAGACTATTTTTTTGTTTTTCCTCTATAAATCGCTATGCCAACATCTTATGGGACTAAAATCACAGCACTGGCAGAAGTGCTCCCTCCCTCCACTTTGTTTCTCTTAATGATGTAATAAATCCAAAGTCTTTAAATTATTGCTTAGACATAAATTTTGTCATGTATGAAAGCATCCCAATGTAATTTGTGTGCCTAGATATGTATTGAGATGTCTTATGAACAACTCACACATACATTTATCCTCCATTGCAGAAACAACTGTTTCCACATGGATTTATACATTTGTTTTGGTCTCTCAAAGGTGCTATTTTACCCTTCCAAAGTCAACACCTACCTCTTTAAAAGGCACTTAATCCGATCTGCCAGAAGTATCTGAGGAAATATTTTACAATTTGTTGCCATCCTCTCACATTTTTCTTATAAACAGTTGTGCATGTATTCACACACAGATACCTGGACACATGAACATGCATCTCAAAACCAGCCTATGAACCTAGAGAGATGCATCTGTTTTAACACTGCACAAGGTAAATGGGTTCCAACATGGTTTCAAGTGACTTCTAAGCTAAGGACGGACATTTGGAAATAGGCTTTCCTCTGGATTTTTGAAGGAAAACAGAGCCCACAATAGTATTTGGAGTTCACATAATGATATTCCTAGAAGTCTCCTTTTCTGACATCAAAATATATCCATGCCTATCAACTGAAACTTCAGTATAGGCTTCTTTATCTACCGCAGTTCTGATTTTCTCCCTATATGCCATAGTAGTCACCAGAATGTTTCTATCTGCAGATATTATCTCTTGGTCAGAAGCCATTTACTTCTGAGGTCCCACTGCCTCATCTTTAGTGAGACCAGAAGCTTGCTCTCCCAGTCTTTGGGAAAGCTTTAGTAAAATAAGTAACTTGCCTACCCTATAATTCAGCAGCAGTTGCGATCAAAGAGGTCCAGTAACGTCTTACATTTCCAGTTCCAGTAATACCTGTGTGTCCCATTCTCAGACCAACTGGATTTCTATAAACACTACACTGTTCCTAACAGGAGCCCCCACAGAATATGACATTTAGGTGTTGAAAAGGAGTAAGCTGCTACAGCTGCAATATGTTGGATTATCCACATGTGCAGCAAATCTGATGTGTCCCAGTTGCATCCAACGCACTGTGCACACAGAGATCAACTCTACGTCAGATGTACAATTAGTTTACACACAGGACACGCTTCTAGTGCAAGTCATGTGAAGTAGCTTGCACAGGCCTAGTGGTCTTTCTCAGGGATTTCTGCATGTCTGGAAACCTGATCAATCATCCCTCAGATAAATAAGCTGTGAAATGTAGAGTTTGCAGATATATACTTCTGTTGTATCCATGTTATATTCACTGTCTTTTCCTCTGATAACCATCTTACCATTGTTCCCCTTGTTAACCTCACCCATCTCCAACTTCATAAGTATCACCTACCTTTTCGCTCAGAGAGCATAACAGAATAACATACCCACTTACATTCAGAGTAGCTGTTCTCAACTCATATTTACTTCAGAAGTTTGGTGCTTCAATTTTTGACTTGGAGAAGTGCTTGTATGCCCAAAAGTTTGTTTTTTTCTAACTATAGTAGTTCATCTAATACAAGATACTGCTTATACACAGAAATCTTGTCCTATTCTATCAAGTGTATAAAGGAAACTACTGGTTAGTTTAGGTGTCAGTGGGTCATTCTGAAACACCATGCTTAAAAACAAGAGGCTAGGCAGTAATCTCTGAATCTTAAGGCACAGCTTTGTACATAAAGCATGGTCAGTCTTAATGTGTTTCAGTTACTGAATATTATCTGAACCTTATCCACCACTGTTAGAGTTGTGGTCTTGAGCACCCATTCAAAGGATGCAAGTCTGATTTCAAGGAGGGCCAACGTTCTTAACACATACATAGTTTCAAGGTCAATAGCCTCTTTTCTATCTACAAGTACATTTCAAATCCTCTCAAATACAACTGCAAAAGGCAGTTTGGAAACGGAAAGGGTATTTACATTTTAACAACATATCTGGACTCAGGATATGTTTTATTGTTAAAAAGTCAATACTAGTTTGCGGAGACCTTTTAAGCTTTTTCCCTTTTTCTCCCAATGTTACTCTTTCCAAAGAATAAGATTCAAAGAGCTACTTTCCTGCTTAGGGAGTCAGAAGCAGAATTTAGGTGCCTAAGTTGTAAGAAAGCAATTTCAAAAGTTCATCATTATGACAGCCCAAACTCATTGGGTGCTTAAAGAAAAGCATCAAATGAAAAAACTCTGGCCTGGCATGCTCAGTTCACAGCCCTTGTTAACCCCTAAAGGGACCTGAGTGGAGCATATTTATTGCACATGAGAAATAGTGAGTCCAGCAGAAAGCACAATAGCCACAGCCACTTTCATTCAAGTACACCACAGGGAACAGCTGTTCTTTTTGTACAAAAGTTAGTGTTTTGAGCACTCACCCAAGAAACTGCTTGGATGCCTAATGCCAACTCTTCCTCAGCCTCAGGAACCAGAAACTCCTATCTCCCATTTGTAACTATCACATAGTAAACTATGGAGGATGGAATGGGGACAACTTTCTAACTCTCCAAAAAGTGAAGTCAAACCAAGAACCCAACACTGTCCACCTTACCTCCATCTTACGAAGCTCCCTGATTGGGAAGGGGTCAGGTTAGGGTTATCTAAAGAATAGGAACCAGCTTCTCTGTGGGAGTGAAGGAAAACTGGTGTGTAATAAACAATTCCTAAAGCTGCCATTCAAAAAAAGTATCTTCTGAAAGTGTGCAATAGCTTATTTTTTCAAGACTCATCATATCTTAACAGTCAGCGACTGAATAGCCCACAGGTAGCTTGAGAATAATTAATAAAAATGGACTTGCTATAAACATTTCAGATAGCATTAAATTAACATTATGAGACCCTTATTTTATGTCTGATTTTTTACTCTATTCCATAACAGCATTTCCATTTTGTTATCCAGAGTAATACTATTTTTACCCTATACTGAACAATAACTGCTAATGTATCATGCATAGCATACTGACACATATATATCTTTACTGTGATGATTGTTCCCACATGGGAATTCTGAGGTCCAGTCTTGCACTGACATTCTTTGTGGCAGTAAAAGCTGCAAGACCCTCCATTCAAAAGCATATTCAGCTCACTTATGAAAACTTTTTTTGTTGTAAAATACATTATCATTCCTTCCTTTCCTTTGTTGTGATTTTTTTATTAATTGGAATAGAACAGCAACCTGTTTTTTTCTAAATAAAAGATGATGTAGATCTGACATTCCTGACACCAGTCTCCTAGCATAAGCACAATAAATATTGTGTTGAGCCATCATACACCATAATGTTTCGTTTATTTTGCTTTATACAATTGCAACGGTGTCAATTTTCTTAATCAGCCCCCTGAATAGCAGCTCCATACATTCTGTATTAAACAGTATCCTTTAATATATGCATGGTGTTAGTAATTCAACATGCCAGGTTTTATTTTAATATTTTTGAACTCTCTTCCCTTTAAGATGTCTTATTAACAACTCAATCTATCAACAGTGCATTATTTTTTCATAATCCTAAACCTACAAGTACTTGACGATCAACATTACAAAAACAGAAAAAGAAGAAACTAAAAATGAAATCACCACACTGCAACCTGAAAAAGTAGCCATAAAAATTGGTTTAATAAAAGAACAGTTTTTGAAGTAATTGGCACAAAGACTGTTCTAGTGCAGATTGCTGCAAGAGCGCTCTCGGCAAGAACATCATAAGCACTAGCAAAACTTTAATATGCTCAAGCAGCCAAATACAAACTGACACCAGGAACCCAAGTGTGGCAACAAACAGGAAAAAATAAAGTATCTCAATTTAATACAAACCTACATACAAAGGGATCGATTTTTACAATTCATGGTTTAGCATACAATACAGCTGTCCTCAGAGTGAATATAGAGTAGCTATACATAAGAAATTAGAATTATCAATTCGGGGGAATTTCTCAAGAGTCCTTTTGATATGTAATACAGCAAATATAATGACTAAGAAACCAGACATCAATGCATTAAATGAGATCAGGTTGAGATCTATTTAGAAAAGACAGGTTTAAGCTGGAAGAAGAATCTCTTTGATATGACCTCCAGAGCAGACCATTTGCAGAAGGATTCAAGATGAGCAGATTTACCTTTGCATATCTGCTAGCTTCACAGCTGCTTTTAAATACAAACTCTAAAATATCTAATATTGAGTTATTGCGGAATTAAGCCTATATAGTAAAAAGATTAAGAACCTAGGATTTGCCTATACTTCTAGCAAACCTTATAAAGGAATTTGTATGTTGAATTCAGAGGAATAAATGAAACATAGTTAATTTAAAATCTAGCTAGCATAACTAACTTATTTCTAAATGATCTATTATAGTATCTGGTTACTGCCAGTCTAAGTGATCTGGAATGCCTCAGTGTTTTTTGTAGTCTGCCTCCCTGATTTATAGCCAATACTTATTTAACCCTGAAACGGAAAAGATAGCTCCACTTTAGCAGATTTTCCACTGCAAATCCCTTGGTGTTCAAATGTGTTGCAATTTTTTTTTTCTCAGGGAATGTTTGAAGTCCCCTTTAAAAATAATGCCTTGAGGATATTTTTTTCCTTAATACCATTTAAAGAAAGTTGAAAGCATTTAGCTATTGAAGTGTGCAGGGTTCTAATGAAGAAATTGTCAACCTTGCCCATGAGCAAACTCTCTCCCAGAGCTCACTCTTCCAGAATTCTGGTGGTCCTGTTAGCAGCAAAAATTAAACCTGGAGAAAGGACTTTTGTTACATCTTTTCCATTGCTGAAGTTTACCAGATTATCTAGGAGTAGCAGGAACAGGCTACATCATTCTGCAACTGAAAAATGGTGAGGTTTTTTTTTTTAATTGAGCCCAAATTCTGTATGTCAGGGTGATCAAGTCTTACTTCGCTAAAGATAACCAATAATAAGTATTCCTCAGATGTAGTGTCTGTATTCCTATCGTTGGAGGGAGAAATAAAGAGGTTTTTTTTTTTTTTTTTACTGTTTTATTTGATGCAGTTCATAGCAGCCCAACAATTACCTTAGGTGATTCTCTGCACAGTGAGCAAGGACTAGATAAAACAAAAACATCTGATATTAATGCATTTGCCCCAAAACAGAAAAAATACAGAACGTGCTGCTGTCTGTAAAGATAAAAATGGATCCCCCAACTTTGCCTTGATAAAGACAGTAATGTTTATAGTCTATCTTAAGCTTTCTGCCTACAGTTGCAACCCCAAAATGGGTTATGAAGAGTGGCTAAATGGTGGAATGGTCTGAGGTTTTGTGACAGTAAAGCAGGGGCACACTATGAAAACAGTTGAGAATTACTGTTCTAATTCCATTAATACTGAGGCTTCTTAGCTTGTGCAGAGGTGTCTAGTACAGGTTCTTACACAGACAAGCAACTACTTTGTTTATTTTAATGCTCACCTGGTTTCTCCTAGCAAAGCACAATCTCCATTAGCTATATACAAACACACTAGCCGTACTGGAAGGAGATCTTAGACAACAGAGTGTGAGCTTTGCTGCAGAACTGTGATAAGAATGAAAGTGGAGATGGGCAAAAGAGATGAATTTTCTCCAGCTATTAATGCAAGCCCTCCATCCCTCCCCCATCAATGACTTTTAAATGAATCTAAACAGTAGGTTTTCAATTCAAAAGGGGAAAACATATAGCAAAGCATAGGAGCCAGTTTTATGAAAAAAACACAACAGTGAATTTCAGAAAAGCTGCTACAGGTGGCTAGTAATGCCTCCACATCCAGATGGTGGAAAGGAACGATCATAGGATGGGAGTCAAGATCCCTCTGGCACGTCTGCCAATACCTGGTCTCAGTAGTTCTCTGACTGTGCACAGTAACGTATTTGAACGGTTTTAAATAGATCTCAAATGGTCCTGATAAAGAAAGTAGTTGACATTCAAACTGCAAGCCCTGAGCCCAGAAGTGAGGCCATGGCTTTACAGAGAGTCTGCCTGTAGGGGAAGGCTAAGTCACACCACGAGAACCCTTTTTTGGAAGGATCTATGTATTCTTAAGAACAGCTGTAGCAGGCCAAACCAAAGGCTTGTCTAGGTCTGTGTCCTTTCTCTCAGAATGGCTAATAACAGCTGACTAAGGGAGAATATCAAACTAGGCAAGCATATAATGAAGTTTCCTTTGTATACTCTCCCAGGACTTTCTGAAGTAGAGGTGGTATGTTTGTCTGGTAAGGTTTTGGCATTCATAGTATGTGGCAATGAGTTTCACTGTCAAACTATACACTGTGCAAGCACCTACTTTTCTTTGTTCTGAATTTGCCATTTACTCCTTTAATTTTATTCCCCACATCGCATAATGAGAGATTGCAGAAAATTTTATCCTATTCACTTTCTCTTTGCCACTGATGTTTTCTACCATGTGCTTCCTTAGCCATCTTTCTTCCAAGCTGAAGCTCCTAGGTCTGTTTAGCTGTTCCAAGACTTTGATCAGTACTGTCACTTTTTTGCTGTTCTGCTATCTTCTATTTGAGATGAGGTGGGATAAGAAGTGCACGGGTATTGAAGATAAAGGCACAGCAGTGATTTGTACAGTGGTATAATGACATTTTCTGTTTTGTTTTCTATTTCTTTTCTAATAATACCTATTACTCTGTTTGCTTTCTGACCACTACTGAGCACTGAGCTGACGCTTTCATAGAACTGTCTATTACAACTCCAAAATATCTTTCTGAGCAGTAACAGCTACTTCAGAACCCATCACCGTACATGTAAAGTCAGGATTGTTTTTTCCCAGGTGTATTACTTTACATTTACCTGAACTGAATTTCATCTGCTATTTTATAGCCCTTTCACACAGTATCATGAAGTTCTTGTGCTACTCTTCTTAGTATACTTTCATTTTTACAATCCAATAAGCTCTGTCACTTTTCTGTTCACCTTCTTTTCCATTTAATTTATGAATATGTTGAGAACCACAGGTGCCAAAACAGAGATCTCTGTGAAAAAACACTATTGACTTGTTAAATTGAGAAAACTGACCATTTACTTCTTCATGTGAGGATCTTCCCTCTCTACTGACAGCTTCATTTCTATCAGATTTTTGGTCAGGCAGCATGATGGTATCTTTTGGAAATCCAATTACACTATCAGTTGGAGATCTCCTGTACATATGCTTGCTAGCTCCTTCAGAAAGCTTTGCAAGAGACTTCAACTTTTCTTTAATGTATTGTATTTATCCAGATGTCTACTAATTCTATTTCTATTATAGTTTCTTGGTAAGGCTGTTCAGTAGAAATATTCTAGGTTAGGAGCTGAACCTCTGCATTTCCTCCCTAGTTAATTCAAGAAAACTCTTCTGGAGGATCTGCCAACTCTAGGTCTCCCAGTTACTGCCTGAGTAGAGCTGTTCAGTAGAAATATTCTAGGTTAGGAGCTGAACCTCTGCATTTCCTCCCTAGTTAATTCAAGAAAACTCTTCTGGAGGATCTGCCAACTCTAGGTCTCCCAGTTACTGCCTGAGTAGAAAGACCTCTGCCTGCAGAATCCAGCATTGTGGCTGTCCTCCATTCCATGAAGAGAAATATGGTGAGGTAGATTATTATTATTACTATTTTTTAAATGAATCACATAGAGCAATTCAATATAAGAACAAGAATTAAAACTTCAGGAAGAGACTCAGTTTACCAGACAACAAACCATCACTTCTCTGGTTTTTCATTTTTTTCCATGTATCAAATGAAGGAAATAACACTCAAAACAGATGTATAAAAAATGTGCACAATGGAATAATGGCATAGCCACAGGTAGTACAAGCACATTTGTCCTATGAGGCAAAGAAGGCTTTGCTTACTGTTCTTTGCACCAAGCACAGCAAATTAAAAGGAGACAGTAGAAGACGTACTTGCTTAAACAAATTTCTTGTATGATTTTCTGCAAAACATTATGCCTCTCAGCCCTAGCTTCTCTCTCCAGAATGAGAATGATTATACCAACTTATTTTGCACAGTTCCATCAGATGCAATGAGATAATGCTGGTAAGTTGACAGAGCCGTACAAACTGTATGTTCAGTTGCAGTGACAGAAGTAAGTCATAACTGTTTGGATCTTAAGCTAGAGTTCTTTTCATAGGGATGTAATCTGTAAGCCCACGGTGCCATTCTATGCTTCTCTTCAAACTTTTGAAGAATTTGAAAACATAAACTTTCAATCAATTTGAATTTGCCCAGAAATATTCAGTGATTAGATGTATTTCATCTTCTGTATTGTCAGATCACTCCTATTTTGCAAAAGATTCGTAACCCCAAAAAATCAAACTAATTTCATGGAGAGGAGGTTTGCTGGTGGGCATTTTAATAAGCTATATTATACGTAAACTATGATTTGTTTAGAAGATGGAATGTCATTACTAGCTGAGGTCCATCCAAACAAGGTATACACTTTCCCTTCCAAGAAAAAAAAAAAACCAAAAAAACCCCCCCAAACTTTTATTCCACTTGGAGATGGATGGTCTTTGCAAAGCTCTGACCTTCACCTTGACAGCTACAAATGGACTACTGCTTATGATTTGTTTCTGTAATCCACTTAATGTAGCAAGCTAGATTATAGATAGTAATTTATTTGTAAAAATCATAATAAAACAGCATTGTTTTAAATGCCAGATGTGGATAAATGGGGACCAAGAACTGATAAGACAACATTCGTGTTCTTGAATCTATACTGAAGAATTATGGCACCTTTTGGTTTATCTGCATTTGGAATCAATTTAGTAATTTTTAATTCACTGATTTTCTGTTGTTTGCTTAACATTTATTAATTGAACATTGTACTCATGCAATTAATTCAAACGTTGGCAAGTTTAACATGCAGAGATTAATTTTCTTTTACTAACCCAAGACCTAAAATACTTTTTTTTTTTTTTTTTTTGAAGAACAGGTTACTGAGAAATTACCTGTACATCAATCACATTTATAAATGAGATACAGTAGGGGTGTTGCATACTATCTGTCAATCCCCACTGACCCTTTCTTTATATTTGACTAAAATATAACAAAATAACAAGAAAAATTTAGTACAACTCTACCTTTCACTCAGGAAAATCATGGCCAAAGCCCAGTCTGAATACCTAGGATTCATTCCCTGCAAGGGTAGGTATCTCTCCTTCAAGAATATGAGCATTTCAGGTCAGTTTCTATTGAAATAAGAAGGATACCTGCCCCATCATCCAGTGGTCACAAGATCTGTACTTTCATGATTACTTTCAGGTTGCTCAGCTGTCAGGTGTTCCTCATCTGGAACAAGAGCTGTTCATTTGCCCCTGATATCACACTTCTTTACAACAGATGAAATGTTTATTCAGAAAGGGAGTAGAGATAATGAGCAAGAGGTTTCTTTGCTCTTGGTTACAGGGACTATTTGCAAGATTTCAGACTTTCTTACTAGGTCTCTCATTGCAATGCAAAACAGAAGAAATGGTGTTGCTAAGTCTCATTATTTTATTATGACTTTCACCATACTTGGTGCTTAACTGAAAGCCTCAGTTTCTGTGCCCTTTTCCTCTATATGTCACTCAGGCTGCTGCTCTAAACTGGACAAATTGACAAAACAGAATTTTTTATATAGAGAGGTGAGGAATAGGCCTTAGACAATGAACTTCTTTGTGATGTATAGAACACTAGAATGGACCAAGCATTTTGTTCTCAAAATGAGGATTTAAAATCGCTCACAGTCAGTACAGACTTTCAGATAAATCTGCACAGTTAGGTACAAGAAGACATGCAGAATGAATTCAGCCTTCAATGCAGACTGTAAGATACACGAGTGTGCAAGCTGTGATGCATGGAAGTGCTGCAGGGCTTGTAGGAACCCAATCCAGACACTTATTTACTTTTGCACAGAGTGTATCACATGGCCTTGTTTTTCTCTCCTGTAATGACTGGAAAAAACTATTTAGAAGAAAACCCCAATGTTTTCAGCATCTCAGTTAAAAGTCTGAATTTAGCTATTCACTTACCAACTAAGGGTAGAATATACATGAACATTCCTGTATGCTTTGACCACGTGACCAGCTGATTAGTGGGACTGATTTAGTGGGACTATGTCAATGATCTGTTTGCAAACTAAGAACCTAAATGACCTTGGCATCTGTTGATAAGATTATGGGAAATTTACACAATATTTAACAAAGTTAGATCAGTGGGTTCCTATAGAATGTAATAGGAATCTACAGAAATAATGCAAAAGCCTTGGAGCAGTATCTTTTTGATAGGTTTTAAAACCACTGTATGGAAATCTTTAGCATGGATGTTAAGTTCGCCATTAAAGTCTACCAGACTGTTAAAGACACACTAAGAAAAGACATCACATCATTCTTGCTAAACCTGGTAGACTTTTCTAGTAAAGAAAGGGAAACAGACTAGGAAAAATTGTAAATTTCAGACACATTTAAATATTTTGACCTGTTGGGTCACAAGCAGCCCACTTACCTTGATCTGCACACCTACAAAATATACTGATGCCTGCTATTACTTACACCATGTAAAACAGCTCAGGACTTGGCTCATCATCCTGTACAAGTTAACTTGTATTTCTCCTGTTTTGTGATCCACTTATGCTGAGCACCTTCTTTAAATCTGAGGTGAAATCCACAGCAAACTCTGTACAAAAATGTGCTTCCAATAATTGAGTGCCCAGTTGAGCTGCTAAATTTAAAGCAAACCAGGGCTATGACAGTGTATATTTGTTGGATATATTTTCTTGCTTTGTGGGCTATTGGCTGCATGATCTGATAAAAACTGAGGCTAAATGAACTCTACAATTTGTATTCCTACAGCCACAAGTTTATTGGCTTGTGAGGTTTTTTTTTTTTTTTTTTTTTTTTTTTTTTTTTTTTTGCTTGGCTCTGTCTGTAAGGTTCATTACTTACAGTTACTGCAGAATCAATCTGAACTGGCCAAAATCAGTGATGGAATTTATAGCACAATAAACGTACTGCCATACAAGCGCTGTTACACATGAGAGGGCCTGGGAATATTCTTTTCAGCAATCCTTCTACACAGCAGAGTGTTCTGTTTTTATCAATTTAACAGAATCATCACAGGCATATTCTGAGAGGTGTAATCCTGACAGCTACACAGCAGATTTTCTCTGAGGAAGATATTTTTACAGGAAAACAATATTATTGATAAAATCTTAGCATATCAGAACACAGAAAAGAAATTGAACACATCTTTTTCATTCACCACGTCAGGCATTTGCAGTTCCATTTCACCAAAAAATATCCCCCAAACCAGGAATTTTATTTATTAAGAAAGCATTCTCATAGTCATTGAGATATATATTAATTAGTTAACAGTTTAGCAACTCTGAAATCTAGAGTAACAGCATGGAGGACACTATGGTGTGTAGAAAATGCAGAGGGCTCTCAAAGCTAAAACATAAAGTATAGCATCAATACATGCCTGTTTATAAAATTTATAAAGATTTACATCTCTATTTAGTTTATTTTTCTTTTCAAGTGTCTCTGTTACAGACATCTCATATTTTACACAATTTTGAAGCACAGAAAGTTTTAACTTTAGCATGATGCATTGTAGAAAAAATACTGAAAAGACAGATGGCAGGCTGTCCTCCCCAAAACTCAATTTCATAATATGCATGTGATTGCTAATAGGCAGTCACTAAAAAACAATTTTCCTTGATGGAGAAGAGCTGATAAATTGTCAACATAAACTTTGTCTGGGGTTGCTCCAGTGATCTAAAGCTCTTCTGTGAGGTTTCCACCATTAAAGTCTGCATCTTACAACCATATCAAAATTTATGAATGCATATGACTATAAAGTGACTGAAAACAACCCATAATCCATGTTTGTGTATTGTGAATCACCTCCTTGCTTTCTCAGAAAAAACTGTCCAGTGCCCCTTACTTAACTCGGTGCATGTGACTGTGGGAGAGCCAGGCTGGATTCAGTGATGCCCTGTGAACTAATTAAAACAGGGCTCTGCATTTAGGTATCTTGAAAACACAGAGCTGGCTTTGCTGGTAGTCTGACCTAATAAACATGATTTTTGTAAGAATACAACAATGTGATTCATCACAGGCACCGTAAGCAGTTTATTAGTTGGGAAAAAGAGTACATTTCGGATCACTTGAGCAGGGAGAAACAAACAAAAAGGCTAGTCAGCTAATGGTTTTCAAGAAGAGGAATGTTTCTCTAATGTTTCAGAGATAAAACATGCATGGACATTGCAAAATGTGTCAAAAGTGAAATGGGCTCATTGAGTTCACAGGAAATACAATTAAGCACTCAGTTCATGCATGCAAAATTCTCGGCAAAAATGTTCAAACTATTTGCGCCTAAAATAAGACCAGAAAGTGCAAAGAGTTAATTTCAGTTTTAAACATTTTACTACAACTAGTAAGTAGTGTTTCTGATTTTTTAATGGTTTATAACTTTTAAATATTTGCATGCCTGTAAAAATTCAGATTTTACTTCTCAGAATAATGTGTTTTCAGAAGCGGCAACTCAACAGCAGATGAGCTGTGACTGCTCTGATACAAACATATTTGCCTGGAACAAAATAAGGTGATGTTTCCATCACATATTTATTTGCAAAAGTTTCTAAAGTTTGGTAGTGAAAAGACTATGAAACATTTTGATTAGAATCTTCTCACTGTACAGAGGAGATGCTGCTTGCAAGGTGGTGACCACTTCTATGAAGCGAAGCCATGGGAAGAATCTATAATTCTTGAACTTTCTTTTAATTAGAAAATGCTGTCAATTTTAAAGGCTTCAAACTTGCATCCCATTGCTATAATTGTTTGCAGTTTACATTACTCTTCATACGCCCACTAAATTAAAAAAAGAAAAAGAATAGCAGTAGAGCAAGAATAGATCTCACATTTAGCAAATATTCCCAAGCTAAGGCAGATTCATTTTCGCAAGTATATTTGGATAGAGTCACTGCTGTACCACGTTGCTTGGTTTAGGATGGAGAAATATAAGGAGCCTAGAATTATAATCAAATACATCTGTACGAAGGAAAGGGAAACTGGGGCTGGGAATGGGAGCTTCTAAGGTGCTATCGTAAAAAAAAGTGAAAAACATATTGTTTACAATCAGTGAAACACACCTTGGTTGTGTCCTTTTAATGGCAAGCAATTCACACAGCAATGTGCACAAGAAGTTCAGAGAGAATAAAATACCCATCCATAAAAAAGTGAAATAAAAATTGCAAGCCTTTTCAGGGTAACGCATTCAGGGCTCAGACCTCTGCATTCAGTCTGTATGGATTCCTCGTACAGGATCCATTCAGTCTGTATGGATTCCTCGTACAGGATCCAAAATGAAGTTTGCATAACACTTACCACTTCCTGTCAGACACAGGGGTCAAGGCCTATCATATTGCATGATTCCCTACCTTTTTTACATACGTTTTCATTTGTTCAGAGTCTTTTGTATGATTTCGAAATAACAGAGAAAATTAATAAAGCTGTGCTCTCCAAAGCTTACTCTCAGAAACCGACTGTTTTCATTTAAACCAGCACAAAATGCTTGGTTCTTAAAAGGAGGTACAGCCAAAAATATAGCAGCAACAACTAAAATTACTTATTTCATACTGGTTATAAATGCATTAAGGTGCATAAGCTCCAGGGTCAGTATAAGTCTTGCTCAGCTTTCTTTACAAGCACTGGGAGTAATAAAGACTTCCATTTTATCTTCAGTGAAATAATACTGCTGAAATATCACCTCATTTTTGATGTCAGCAATGATTTCTTTTTACCTCCATGATGTCAAGTGGGAATTACTATTATTAGAATGACAGCTTCCTAATGATGTTGTAAAAGGGAGAAACTGAAATCCTTCCCACCAAACATCCATACTCTGCCTTCTCTGTAGGGTAAATTAGGAGATGGACTCTTCTGAGCTCCATGCTGAATAACGTCATTCTTCCGCTAGCATCAGTGCATAAAACAGACTGATCAAGAGGCATACCTAAACATTTAGAAACAGAAGCATCATGGTTTATTTGCTTATGTAATGGTGTATACACATGCTGGACAACAGATAAAATGGGTATTCAAACCATAGGAGAAATGGCCTCTTTCTGGGAAACATGACTTGAAACACTCATGATCAGTTTTCTGTTCTAGGAAGGTAAAACAAGAAATAAGTGTCCAGCCCACTATCCAAAAGCCATTGCACCAGGTTAAGTCAACAATTGCAGAGAATAAAAGTATCATGTGATGATCCTTGTTCTATCATTAGCTTCATGTAAGGCATACTGGCACTGGACACATCGGTGAAATGCTCCCTGCCTTTGTTCTCCTCTTCTGTCGAATGAGAAAGTGCAGAGGAATTTTGCTTAATATGCAAGCAAATTGTATTAAACAATCTTGCAGTTAAGGTGATGATAGGCCTTGAACCTTATTTAACCACTTATTCACACAGAAAATCAGTGAAGAGCAGGTGCAAACTGGAACTACCTGTGTGACTGAATGGAGCATTTTGATTTGCTAATACTTCCACTTCAGTCCAAATAGAAAAAGCAACAGCGCATAAAGATTCCCTACCTTTATAAAATGTGTATATTACAGGTGTTGCTTCAAGCTGGATCATAAAGCTTGAAGACCTTTGGAGTGGAGAAATCTACTATGGGTATGAAAAAATATTAGGAAAATTGAAAAAAAAAGTCCATATGTATATAAAGTTTGGTTTTGCAAAGGATATAAGGAAGGCAAAGTTTGTAAGGAAAGATAATATCCTGTATTAGTTCCACTGATATAACAGGATAAAATAAAAAAGGCTCTGGATATACAAGCCCTTCTGTACAAAAGAATGGACACGAGTATTTACCTATGTTCCTTCTGAACCACTGCTTAAGTGAATCTTCTCCTCACATAGCACTATAAGAGTGAAGGTTGGCAGTGGCTGGAAGCAAGACAAATCTCTCCTTGCTTGCAAGGGAACAGAGAACTCCTTCCAGGTGTCCCTTTGCTGCCAATCCTTTTCTTACAGAGAACATATCAAGCATTCCCTTCCACCCTAGCCTTCAGGGGAGCTGGCTTTCCCCAGTGTGTCCTCTCCTTAGAAACAGGGAACCAGGGAGTCCTCTGTAGCAAAGGCTCCCAAACTGAGTCAGTCATGTACCTCCATTGCAGTAAGACAACCGCGCTGTCCCTCCTGCAGCAGCAGCCCGCAGCTCTGCGTGAAGCCAGCTGCCAGCCCCAGGAGGTGAATGCTTCCAGCCCTCTTCCCCTCCCGCGATGAGGTGGCAGGAACAGCAGCCTCAGGGCTGTCCCCTGGGCTAAGTCCAAGGAGCACGAAAATCTGTTCCCCCTGCTGGGACACTGTTTTTTTTTTTTTTCCTTCCGAGAAAAAGGATTTAGAAGTATCTCATCTACAGCTACCCGTACACCTAACAGAGAGCAGAAACTCATCTTTTACTGGGTTTTCGGTAAACATCATGCATCTGTGCATTTCTGTGAAGAATATGGCATCTGGTTTTGCCTATTCAGGACAACTATCACAACAAAGGAAGTACCAGCCTGAGAAAATGAAGCGTGCAGTAGTGGAGCACAGAAGTGCTTTGACAATAGTCATGTGTTAGGAAGAAAGACCGAGGATGAAGTACTATATAATCGTGGCTGGGTTAGTTGCTGGCTCTGACACAAGCCTCCGTTGTTATCCTTGGCAAGTTGCTTGAACTCTCGGTACATTAGCCCTTTCCAGCCTCAGAGGAATGTTGCAAATGTACATTCATTAATATAAACGCCATTATAAGCGACTGGAAAAAGCCAAAAAAAGATAGATAACACTGCTGATAATGAAGCAGGTAGGAGCCAGCACAAAAAAAAAAAAAAAAGAAATAAAAGAAATTTTAAGAAACCAAGTAAGAAATAGGGGTTAAAAAATAAATGCTTTCTAAAGATGCTTTCCCAAATTGATGATGTGGTGGAATCATAATTCGGTGTTTATAACATTGTTACACAATGCAAAGAAATGAATGCAGTTATTATGTCATGAAGAAGATATGTGAGCAGAAACAAACAACTTTAAAAAGGATTCAGTAAGGACAGCTTTAACAGGAAAAAGAAAGAGCCTGATCCTTATAAACTAGAGGCAGCTAACACATTTCAGCATATATTGGGTTGAAGAATTAATGGTGAAGGAAAAATTACAGGGAAGGAATTCATAATAACAGATAAACTTAAAATCTCCAGCTGCTTGTAAAAGAGATGTTCTCTGCTGTTTCTCTGCTCTTTTTCAAATTTCAAAGAACGTGTGTTTGCGAAAGTTTATTAATGAGACCCAGCTTGTGTATCTGGTATGTAAAGAGTGCCATATAGCCTCACTTACACTAGGCATTGATTTGACAGTGGCCTTTCCTTTGTGGAGTGAATGTGGAGACAGGTGATAAACCACTGTTTTACCTCCTCCACTGTGCTCCAGTTGAGCACAGCAACTATGCCCATTGCTGGCATCGGCATTAAATGCCCATACTTTTGCTTGCCGCTAATACCACTTGTGACAGAGCACAATGAAATGAACAGTAATGTCTGAATGTAGGCTCCACATTTGTGGAATAACTTCACTCCAGGAAGATAATTTTGTTCAGAATTTTCATGTAATTCTCCAAGCAAATATTTACTTGCAGAGGCAACAACTCTCTTGCAAAAATGTGGTCTTCTCCCCTTAGTTAACCCATCACAATTCTACAAAAGCCAAACACACATATGTGTTTGCATAAGATGTCAGGAACTTGTCATATATTAAATTTAAACATCATATGGATCTTCCTCTAATTCATCAGAATTTTATGTAATTTCACCAAAGAAAGAATATGGAGTACATCAGATCTGTCAGTTACTTTCATTCATCTTTGCTACATGGGTAACTGTCTCTAGAGCACAGCTTTTTGCTGACATCACAGGCTTTCACCAGCTTTTTCTATCATTCCTCATCAACAGCCCTTTGCTAGAAGAAGGAGCCAGAAGACAGTTGGGTGAAACCAAAAAGCATGGCTCAATCTCATTCCCTTTATTGCTGCATGAAACTTGCTGAAAGATGATGCATTCTTTTTTTGGAAAACCTATCTCATAGGGTACAGTGCTGTTCTCCTTAAGTTCTTATTCCTTTATTGTGTGAAATATCTGGAGGAAAAATCAAAAGCAGATTAGCCTGACCCTTTTCCATGTAATGTATCAGGCAACCATTTCATCTGCAACGGAAAAGGATGTTTTTGTTTCAACATTCTAGTAAAAGCAATTAAATTTATGATATTTGATTATGTTTATAATTACAGAATATTTCCAACATACTGAAAAGAACTATGGAAATAACTACAGATCCTTTGTCTAGATGTAGCCAATTTATTTGCCTTTCACAAGATCATGGAATCATTCTTGCGTGATTTAAAGGAAACTTGATCCTTTTCCTGCATCAATATATATAAATACATAGAAAGTAACATAGTTACGCTGATACAAAAAAAAAATAAAAAAAAAAATCAGGGAATCAGACCAAAAATATTAAACTTACTACATACATTTATGAAAATCCTTATGACTATCAACTAAAGACTTATGTTTTCTATTCAACAGCTACTGATCTCATATTACTAGATCAAGACGATATGCAGAATATAAGAAACAACTTTTCTTAAATGTAAAATTCACTGAAATGCAAGTCTAAGAACCTTCTATTAAGTTTCACTTTAGTTCTGAATTCCACTGCCTGTTTCACACTCAATAAAATTCTACCAGTGGAAAGACTGGACTGCTTCTGCAAGCATCTGCTGGAAAGCAAGATGTATTGTCCTATGTTAGCTTAATATTAGTTACATTTTTTCAGTATATAAGCTCCTTGTTGTCTCTAAGCCTACTTTGGACAAAAACTGTGAACAACTGTGAAAGGGGTATAAATTATTTGAAAAGCTATTAGTGTCAGTATTTACACATCTAATACAATGTTTACATTATGAAAAGGAGGTGGGCCAAAATATTCATTGGCACTTGTTACAAAACAGGTGGAGCAGAGATGTTGGCAGCAGCATCCTTCTGTCTTAAAGTGAATTCTGGCTGGTGATTCTTCACAGAGAAGAATCTGTATAGTTTTCTTTGCTCCTACCTAAAGCAGAAGAAAACCATATTCCCATTCACTAACAATAAGCAGTGGCAGACCACCACAGTGGATAACGTAAGTCAACTTTGGGGACTGAAGACCTCTCTACTTCAGTAGACATTCCCAACCTGGGACCATGATACCATTCTCCTGGCACGGGAAATGAGGTATTGCCTGGTTCCCACTCTGGCAAGGTCTTCTCGTTGTTCTCATCCGACTCGCTGATCTCTGCTCATTAACACTGCAAAGGGACTCCCAGGCCCACTGCACGTGCACTCCCTTTTGGAATCCAGTTTGCGATCTAAGGTACTTCCCATTTACCCAGTTTGGAAGACATTGTGACAGAATCACAACTGAAAGGTTATATGAACTTTTAAAACAATATCTGAGGAGAAACACATCTGGTACAGGTGTCAGAAATATGATGTCTGCAGACATCTTCAGGAATGATCAATGCTTGAATCTTTCTATTAAAGAAGGCTGCTAATTAAAAAGGCTTTTTCATAATACTAATCTGTTAGTTTCATTAGTACCACTGTACTAATGAATGCCTAACCTATGTTAATGTCTCCAGATGGTAGAATAGTGCTAAAAATCCTGGCTAAAAGATGCTCAGCCCTGAAAGTGGCTTTTGAGAAGAAAGGTGGAGCTAATGTTTGCTGAACACTTAAAAAAAAATTGGCTATTATATTTAGATGTCAAGTGTGAATCGAGCTTTTCCAGACAGTTCTTGTAACAATCTCACAGCTCTATAGCAAGGCAGAAAATGAACTCTAGTCTTCCTAATCCTGTTGCAGACCATCTCTTCTTGAACCATATCTTTATATCTACAAGTAGATACTTCATAAGACTCAGATTGGCCCATTAGTATTTTGTTCCTTTATAAGTCATGCTGTAGCTTTACTAGCTAAGAGACATCCTTTTGACTAAAAGGTCATCGATTTACATGGGTGAATTCTAGATCAGTTCTTTCTCTCTGACAAATTACCTTTAAGTCTTCTCAGTGCTGAAAAGTCTGGGGAATGCATGTGCTGACATTTAGAAAACTCTTCACATAATGCTTCCTGATGTTGGTTTCCTGTCCCTTCTTCACTCAATTAAGGAGGTGTGGCAGTCGCCATGTGATGAAATACTAAATTCTACAGTTTTCTTTCTCTCTACGGAGAAAGGTCAGGATACCTTTCTGGGACAGAGTAAAATGCCTGACAGAAAAGATTTCAAGGGGGAAAATTATTAGAAGAGCAGAAAAGAATTTAGGCCATGCTGGAAAGTGGGATATGTGAATTCCCTCAGGCTGAAGAGGGAATTAAATCTGACTCAAACATAGCCCTCATTCAGGAAATACACTAATCATTAAACTATTATGCAAGAGACAGCTGCCTCCTCTTTCTTCTTCCTATTACCCTTAAACGGAAGGTGTTTTTCTGCTGTGTTCTTAACAAGCCCATGATATTGGCTCCCTAAGTTGATTTTAGCATGTGGACGTTGTTTCTGAATTCTAAATGAATCTTGAAAGAATCTTTCCAATTTTGCATTGAGTCAAGAGAACAGTATCACTAGGCTAGTGCAATGGCATATTTTTGGGTGTCTAACAGAGATTTCTGCCCTCTTGGATCAATGAATCTAAACTCTGCCAAAATGGCACAAGAAGTGCACAACTGAGATTTCCAAATCCTGCCCAGTTCTTTAAGTTTAGAAATAACTAAAAAACCTTAACTTTAAATTGTGAATAAAGGCAGGAATAGTGCAAAAAAGGCTGATAACAGAACTGTGACAGAGACAGAATTTCAACAAGAAATTTAGGCTTCTGGCTTCAAAATTGCTTTCTGAGCAGTTCTAATTTCAGTACATCTTTAAATGCCAAAAATGAGAGTACAGTTTGTGACAATGTTTAATTTTAAACAAGATGGCAGAAAGAAAGCATTGCACAAAATAAAAAAATGAATTCATGTAGACTACAGTAACTAATTTGTGAAAACACTTTAATGCAGTTTTACATATTTTTCAGTTTTTCATGTGTATATTATTTAAAACATTTCGATATGCAGCAATTTATTTATGAGGTACAGCTAACCAAATTTGAACTTCCCATTATTGAAATGCAGATATCAGGTGTGCAACAAAACATCTAAATTTCATTTAACAAGCTTAGTTTAGAAAACTTTATATAGTAATCTATTTAGTTTTATGCAATATGTCCACCGGTAGTTAAGATCATGCTGTTAGATTTAATAGTCAGCTGTGAATAAATAAATAATAAAAAAGGAATGAAGGTAACTTTGCTCCCTTCATTGCAATTTGGCCACTTTGATTATAGATACGCCTGCTTACTTTCCACAATAAACTCTCTCGCATGTAAGCAAAAAACAGGTGTAAATACTCATTCTTGGCATTGGTAACAGCTGTGATTCTGTAAAGCAAAACTGCAGGGCTTACATTTGTATCCAGTACTAACGCTTCTGTGCAGTATTAAAGGATTTTAGAACTCCTGAAAGTCATATATAAGTAGCTGAAACAAAGTCCATTTCATTCACCTCCAAAGGCTGTGTATGTGCTTTTCTGTGATCCCAAGGCACTTTTCAAAGACAAAGAGGCCTCACTTGAAGGCAGAAGTATCTGAGTAACCTAGCAAATATTTCCTTTCTCAATAATACAGGCTCAAAAGTCTAAGGTCGTGTGTAAAATTCTGCTCAGCACATGATAGCTGCTCTATTTTCTTCCAGTTACTGAAGTGTCTGCAGTAGACTCACTGCATAGTGACTTCAATGCCTTTGATGTTTTAAGGACAAAAACACAGGGACGACTTCTTGTTAACACTGAATGGGCCAAAGCAGGCATCTAGGTATCACATTAGGTAAAGTATCACCTCAAGTAGGATGGTACAGCTGTAGCTGTTTTAAGATGCCTTTCTCTCTGTTAATGGATAGCCAAGAAAGCTGATTGCCAGCTTCTTGGGAGATGGAAAGGTGGCGGATATTGCTTACACCAAATTCAGGGATTGCCATGGTGAAAGGAAAAGTACTAGGGAATCTCCTCATGTTTGCTTATGCACCTCTGTAATGACTTATTATGAGAGGACCACTGCAGAAAATAGTAGAGAAATATGTATGGATATACGATAACGCATCTTATGATCTGATGAACTAGAAACTATTGAATGGCTCTGTCGGTGTTTAGTGCTCTGACTCCTTCTACAACCAGTTGTTGTGCTTTGTACAAGAGAGCAGTAAATGTGACAAAACAAAAATAGGATATGACAAGGGAGCAGGAAATGTATCACTGGACTTGAACAAAGTAATTTGCAATTAAAACTAGCTTTGACATACATCTAAGAAAGTCAGACAATAAAAACACTGAAGGTAGGATAAGTGTTCAGCAGACAGAATTTTGACCCTCAAATGGAGGAAAAAAAGAGAAAAGGAGATAAAATGGAGACAAGCAAAATCCAAATGAAATACAAGAGTATCTTTTTACTGATGAAAAAATAGAGAAAAGCATGAAATGATACATTTTCAGCAGAGAAAAACACAGCAAGTCTCTGCACCATGTATCTCAGACAACAGCTGTAATGGTAATACATTCTGAGGTTTGCAGTGAATGGAATTATTATCATTTTTTCTTTTTATTTGTTTTCATTGTGTTTTGTCAGCTGACTACATGTTTTATTTGACTTTTTTGTAAGATTGTAGATTTACTCACTGAAAACTGAATAGCTCTCTAGCACTGTATGTTAAGCCTTTTCTTATAAGCTCTGAGCCTAAGAATGTTATAAAAAGGGAAAATTTCATTCAAGGAGGGAGCTGGAAAACAATGAAAGGGAAGGAGAGAAGGAGGATTAATCTTGTAACAACCTTCCCATTTTAGACATTTAAGGTAATATCATTTATGGTAAAAAAGGCCATACCTCCATCTGTAGGGATAATTTGGGGCTAATTAAATCAGTCCAGGAAGGGACTATAAAAGGCTTCATTTCAAGGCAGAAGAGTCTGGAACAGAGTCTCTTTGAGGTATACATATATGGTCTGTATAAGCCTATTAGTGTGGTTCTTTGTTCCAGCATTTCTTTTGATAGAAAATTAGCCCTGACTAGATCAACCCAAATGATTAATCAATCTCATTCTCTAACTTTTTTCAATCTTACGTGATTTTCCTGAGGCAGGGCTCACTCATACTGAAAATTGCCTAAGCATTTTGTGGACCACCTCAATCATTTGCTGTCTAAGGAAAACAACCCTTGGCAGTCCTCAAAGCAGGGGAAAAATGGAGACATGGTTCTGAGCTCAGCAAGAGTTTGAAATGGGATGCAACCACCTCACAGAAATGTAAAATTTTGTCACAGCTGGAGGGCTGAACCCATGGGCAGTTGAGTATCTTTGACAGAGCTAAAACCTGACTCGTAAGATGCCATGGTTCTCAGCACACAGCTGCTGAATAATGTTTGTATACCTGATAGGAAGGTCATATACCCACAGTGACAGAAGAGCTCAAGGGAAGCTGTTTAGCAGGAACCCTTGCTTTTTGCAGAAGGAAAATTTCAGTGCTCTGTGGTATTTTGAAGGCGTGAGATAGTGGGTCCAGAGACAGCTTGCTCCACCAGGATTTCCTGCAGGAACCCTGCTGCATATGATCCCAGGTGGCATAGTGTGGCAGAGTAAGTGGTGCAGGTCTCCTAGGTACCTATGACACAGGACTTACCTGCTGGCTTTACTGTTTCAGAACTGTTCTATACTCACTGTGGTTTTCCCATGAGCTTTGTCAATATTAAATAACTATTCTTCCCTTTGATAATTACTTACAGCTGTACATTCATAAGGCTCATGACTCCTTCTTAATTTTAATAAAATATATTCCTGAACAAATTATAGCAGCCTTAAATTTGTTCTGGCACTGAACTTTTGGAAATCAATGAAGTTGTTGGTAACGTTCCTAGAAGTGTGCATAACATTCACTGCAGCAGTTGAGCTGTATTATGCTTAGCTTGTTTTGTACACAGATTGAGAATTACATTTAAACAAAACAGTTCTTACACTTAAAAAACATTCATGCTATCTAATTTTTCTACAATGAATATAAAATTTTACGGGGGCTCACTGAGGCTGTGTATAATTATCATTCCACAGAACGTACAGTTTAAATAACCATGTTTTGGAAAAGCCATTAAAGTACAATTTATATGGCTGGACGCAGCTAAATTCAACCAAACACTGTCAGTTATAAAATTCTTCAAAACATCCAGAGGCAGAGGAACTATTCTTCTATGTTTATACCTGCCTGGGATTTGTGCACTGTTTACATGATTTTACTCATGCTGACTTCCTGATGCCTCATGGAAAAATTTGAAAAAAACAAATGTTTTATTTACAGACAGTTTTGTCAGCTACCATCTTTTTCTTATTCCCCATTCTTTGCAACTAGGAAAAGTTGCCTGAAAAATGATATCTGATCCCTGAGAATTTATTTGCTATTTTCTCCTTGTTACCCAAATTCATTCTCCTGTCTGTGACATCTCAATTACAGTTTCCAATGTTTCCATGAGGCATCAGCAGGTCTTAAAAGAAATATTAAATTATACGATATGGCATACTGTGTCTTTCTGTGGAATAAAGGATCTACTGTGAATTTCAAAAAACATCTGAATTTTAACAAGCAAAAACCCACTTTTTGACTTTTTAGTCAAACACTAGTACATAAACATATTTTTATGTTAAAACATTGGCATGAGTGTAACTTGGTAGCAAGTTAGAGAGACCTACAAAGTCATTCACGTATTCCTTGTTCTTCTCATCTACAGCTGGTGAAAAATGTCAGATAACAAAATCCACAGATCAATTCTCTAACTTTTCTCACACCACTTGCAGAAAAAAAAAAAAAAAAAAAAAAAAAAAAAACAGGAAAGCAAGTTCTCTGCCAATCTAACTTTGGCCTCGTCTTGATGCACCACACCTAATCATGAAAATGAACATCATTCATGAATTTGCCTTCTTCCTCCCAAGACTGACAGTATAGTTCTCAGTTTTGATACTTCTTGAGACTTGGAAACCTGTCCAGGATGAACAAGTACTGAATACATTCTTTCAGATGGTGACGACTAAGCAAACACCAGATCATAGCATTTGATATCTTAAGAAACTGTTCATTTGGACCTAAAATTTCATTAACGACCATTTCAATCATCTTGATCCAGAAACTATCCAAGAAAAGGACTTCCATTCACTAAGTGAAAAGAAGACATTTCTACCAGGAGATGTTTACTGCTTAGGTAGACTGCCTTGATGTTATATTCACAGAGAGTTTTTTGGGCTGAGTGAATTGGGAATTTTATTTCAAAACTCTAAATCTTCCTCTGAAAACTAAAAAAAATGCTGCTCAAAGTTCTTAAATAAACACTGATGAGCATCTTCTTTAAATACGTACACATTCTCAGACTTACTTCCTTACTTCACTCTTTTCTCTTGCATAATACTTAATGGGTGAGATACTTCACTCCACAAGTTGACAATGTTAAAAATGCTACTCCTCCTAGTTTTAGCATACAGCAAAGCCACTGATAGCTACAGGCACTATGAGCAATATATGACTGAAGAAAAATGAGATTACTGCTGATAAGGAACAAGAGACTTTCAAATCCTTAAAGAGTCAGAAATTCAGCAAATATGATCCCCAGCAGCAGATGCCCCTCAGACTGACAATCAAAGAAAAATGGTGGAAAAGCACTTGTTGTGGCTTGTTGTTTCCTTCAGCCAGAATGGTGGAGAAATTAAATAGTTCTAGCATACTGTCTGCGTGAAGAAATCCTACCTCTCTGAGGAAAACATAACCCAAAGACAAACTGAACAGTCAAAGCAAATGAGCAGTAATTTTCCATCACGGAAAGAGTGATGTTACTGTGACTCACCCTGTTTAGTAAAATATACCTTTACTCTGGAAGTGTTGCTCTTTTGAAGGCTACCATGCTGTTATAAAGAATGTTTGTTGTAATAATGATCAATTTAACTGAGGTGCAGTACCTCTGACAAACCTCAGGCTGGAAATACTATATTAATGATTCTTTAACAAAAGGAATGAAACATATGCAAATGTGAAATAGTTCCTTCCTCTGACTATTAATGCGTTCCTGGAACATGAATGAACGTAATTTTAAAATGTCAATATTTCATGGTACAGTGCAAGCCTTACCTTGTATCCTGACGATTTGATGTGCACTCCTCGCTTGGTCAGTGTAGATTTCATTCGGATGAAAAAAGAGCGCTCTAGAGTGTTGTCAGTGGTTAGTAAACTGGGGCTTGTAGATTCCACTAGGGAATAGAAAAAATACATAGACACATAATTTAGATTTTATACATCTCTAAGCTATTTTTCAGGTGCAATCCTTGAACTCACTAAAAATAAATGACTGATAGATGCTAAGAGTGTTGTAATCAATTTACCTCGTTTAGAAAATGTTTACTTAGCAAAAAAAAAATTTGAAAAATATATGTACACTCAGTAAGTCTCATTTTCAAGTTATTTTTCCCATAGAATTTTTAACAGAGCTTTGACTCATTAACCCTTTCCTGCACTTTTTTTTTTTAATGTTTGGGGTTATTTTGTCAGGTTTTGGTGTTGTTTTTTAAAACTGCAGAATTCTTCAATGTTCTATGAAAGGCAAAGTCTCACTAAGGAAGCAGCTCTGTCTGCTGCAAGAAGCTACAAATCCCACTGCGGAATTTTATTCCGCAGTCTCCACTCCTTGCTTGCAGTGACACTTAGGCTAAGTCACTGCTCTTTTTGAATGCCTTCATTTCCCCATTACTTCAGGTTAATTATTATCAATAAAGCACTGAGCAGACTGCAGGCAAAAATGCTCACGTAAATGACTATTATTACTATTGTTATTATTAGCACTATTATTAACATTATTAACATTAATTATTAGTGACTAATCAGTCACTAATGGAAAGTATACATTATCAAATTGAAGTGGTTTCCTCCTTGAAACTACAAATCTCACCTTTGTTTCTCATTCCCTCAACTGTAACTACTTTAAAATAGTAAACAAATACTCTTAGTATACATGATAATATAGTGGGAATAACACTAGGCAGCACTGAGATATTCCCTATATGATCTTTATTGTTGCTATTTTAGCCCTAATAACCAACAGTTCGCTTCCCCTCCCCAGAATACCGGTCATGGCAAAATTCTGCAAGAGGCTTACAAAAATAAGGCACTGTTCAAGGTTAAACATCTTGTAGTTTCAGTGAGTAATTAACACTGCATAAAAAGTTCTTTTGAAATTATTTTGCCATTATCTTGCAGAATCTACCAAACGAGTAGTAGAAACTATTCCAAGTATTCACAAAGCATTTGTTATGCAGCCAAGGGAAACACCAAAACTTGTTTGTGAGCTAAGGATTATCTCGAAATGTCCTTGTTTTAATGTGGTCGCATTTTCCGGTATTTGTGACATTTCAACTCTATTGTGAGGAAATAACTGACAACTGTGTCCCCTTTTTTAGTGTCTCTCTTAAGGCTTTTTTGTTTTAGAGAGTATGAATTCGATGTCATTTTAAATGTACAGCTCTTTATCACTCGAGGGAAAAGCAGAGCCATGTTATATTTAGTACTTTCATTTCTTCTGATTAAATATGAATTACTATGAAATTTTTCTCATCATCTAACACGCCATAATATGCCAACAGCTTTTTAATACACTATATAAGCACAAACTTCTGCTCTAAGAGTTTAATTTGCCCCTCTAATCCAATCACATCAACCTTATTTCTCTTATCAGAGATTCCCATTTTGAATTAAATGAGCTCATTAGTTTTAATCAAAAGCAGAGAGATCAAAACTTAAACGTAAATGCTTTAGATCAGAACTGTCAGTCAGCCGTGCAGTTCTATTTTACTAAAACACAAGATCAGAGACCCTTAGAACCAATTTTTTCTCGTAAGGGATGCCAAGAGCTTGAAGATGCTTTCTTTTTTTTTTTTCTTCTTTTCTTTTTTTTTTTTTGCTCCCAAGGACAGATTATACATTTAAGGTTAGACTTAATTTAGAGTATTTTTTTTCATCCTGGTGGAAATGGAAAAGTATGCCAATCTGCTATTGTCTTTTTCACATTTATTGGTGCTGGTCCTAGGAGACCTGAACAAATGTGAAGCCATCAGAATCCATGCAACAAACCTGTCCTCAAAAAAATTCAGCTCTGTTCAGCAATATCATCTGAGAAATGAAACTCTCAAAGGAAAGAAATGTGTTTCAGGGTCCAAGATAGTGGAACCCTAAAACAGCAACCACGGTCACCAGGATAGTAGAAGTACTGGTAAGATGAGGATCATTATTAATTATTACTCTTTTTATACAGTATCTGCAGTGCAGTACTTAAACAGTACATTAAGAAACCACAGCATGGGTGCTTCCTGCTGTGTGAAGAAATGCTAAAAATCAGCCTAACAAGTGTAGTTGTTGTAGTCCAGCACATTATGCTCTAGCATAGGCAGTAAGTACAGTATGTCCGAATGTGTTCTAATGGCAATTACCTAAACACACAGAAGTTATGTTAATTAAACACACAATGCCTCCTGCTTGAAAAATGAGCAGGCAAAAAAAATGATACATGTGTACCATTCCCAAGCAACTGAAATTAAAACTTATCTTTCATACACATTTTTGTGAAAGAAAAGGACAGCTGAGATCTAGTACAAGGTACCTGACATTGACATTCGTTAGGTTCCTGCCACCTTCCATCTTGAGCTTAAATTTTGCTGCTAATATCATGTATACAAAACCTATGTATCTCTGTAAGCGAATGTTACAAAGCGCATATAATATATCCAGCAGACTGAAACAGAGTCTGTCATATAAATATGCATTCAGAAGTGTTTGATTTTCTTTAACAGAAAGTACCTGAGAGTATATATGTGAGATGGGATTAGTTACCTAAAAGTCCAGAACAGCTTATGAACATCATTCTGAATTTCTCTCAGGAGAGAACCATTACGGCTGATAATACAAATCTGCATTCAGAGTTGCACCAACCCACAGTAGAAACTGTAACAATGCTAACTCTGATTATGCATGCAGTATTTAAAAAATAGGATGTGTACAGAACACATCCATGTCAGTGAGATTTGCACAGAAATATGTGGAATAGGGTCCATTATGAGTTCTCAGGAGTTGATTTTAAAATGCCTATCACTCAGCCTTTTCATATTTTCAATTATGTCAAAGGAGGCTAGTAACCTGAGGAACATCAGAATGAAACTCAGTAGCAATTCATTTTTTCAAGAGGTTTTTTTATTATTTTTACTTTGAGAACCTGAAAATGCCTGAAATAGGCAAGGTCCACTTTTCATGATATTGTAGTAACTAAAGAGATCTTTCACAATGAAAAATAGTGCTCCTGGAGTGAATTTGCTGAGTCTAAACCTAATGTTGAGTTATAAACCTCTGAAACTATGCTTTTAGAATGCTAATAGTAGGACAGAAGTCACCGGACACCGAGTGTGAACGAAAGCACTATACGCTGTCAGGCTTAGAAGTACAGAAAGTAAGTTCGGATTGTCTTTGCAAAACAGATAATTGTGTACTCTGCTGAGAGAGCACTTGCTTTCGTGTGTCCTTAAATATCTTTAACAGGTACTATTAAAGAAATCTTCTTTCCATTCCCAAAGCTGCTACTGCAGTACGAGATTTCGGGGCACAGAGAATGTGTTCTCTGTTTCAAAGGGCATGAAGCTGCAACCCCCTCTTTCAGCACAAAAGTGTCCTAAACATTAAAACATCAACGAGCAACCACAGAGCCAAATAGGGAGCTAATATGAACTAACAGCCAAATCCACAAAATTACATAGTTTTATCTCTTCCTCAGCATCTAAGTATTTCTTTGTAAACCAGCCTTGCAGCTCTGACCCCGATGTCTTGGGGATGTCTAGGGCCCAGACCTCACAAACGGTGTAACGTCACGCAGCGCTTAGCTTCACAGACTGGAAGAGTTCTGTTGACTTTACTGGGACGTGCAGCGATAGGTAAACATGCATGTGAGTATTTGGAGGACTGAGCTCCATGGCTCTGATCCTGCAATGACCTGGAAATGTCCAGCAGCTGTGTACAGCCTGCCTGAGTTCATCCTATAGAGCAAAGCAATGTAAAACCATGCAAATAATTGCTATTTCACAGCAATAGCACAAGTACCTTCCCCATGTCTGATTCACAAGCACATTCATATTCAGATAAACAATCTGTCCCCCAGGAGAGAAGAAGCTCCAAATTTGATTTATATCTTAAATAAGGAAATGCTGCCAAAGCAGTCTAAATAAATCTTCACCAACTTCTGGCTTTTTTTCCTCACATGCGTTAAAAATAATTGAGAGAAGAGGAGAAAAATAGCATTTGCCCATGCAAAACAGACAAAAGATAGGCTTCTCATTCATAGGAGGGCCAGAAGTTACAGAGAAAAACCAATGACCAGCAAGCAGAAAACATTAAGGAATTTAGGGGGCTTGGTGGGAAAAAAGCTTATGCTTCAACATACAGAAAATTCTGTATTTGGCATAATTTCAGGATATTTTCATATGTCATTAATTTCTCTTTCTTGAAAATAGGTGCCTATACAGCTTTTAAGAGAGGTTTTCAAACACCATCCACACAGCTCTTAAAAGAGAAACAAAATAAGACAGAACATACACAACATGAAAAAAAAAGGGAGTTCTTCTCTCATGTCCTCTCCTAAGCTTGCAAACCTCTTCCCACATTTTCTTAAAGTCTGATAACTCTTTGCATAGGCAACTGAGAACCATTATGTTCAGATGAATAATTAGGTAATATAAATCTATCATTTTCAGTTGGAGTAGATGTTTCTTTGTAAATGCTTCTATTTCTTTCTGTGCAGTTTATTACCTGTAACCAGGCATTAAAAGACTTTCTAGGAAAATTTAATCTTGAGCAGTTAAGTGTCCTAGTTTTTCTCATATTATTGCCTCTTAAAGTGTGTTTTTAATCAGAAAAGTGACTCTCAAAAAAGCATTGTTTCCAAGCTCATTGTCTCACAGGAACTTACAGATCAAATTCAATCATCTTATAAGCTAAAAGATAGATTTTTCTAACTACTGGGCCAGCAAATGCAATTCAAAAGCTTCAAGTCAAGACAGTTTATTTCCGGTAAGTGTAAGTTACTATGAAATTATATTTAGCACCTGTGCAAATGCATGGTTTTAGGTGGAATGGGTTAAGTCTGATTGCAGGCTGAACATGGGCAAGCACTGGAAGCTAAAACTTGACCTAGCAAGCTGCTGAAGACCGAACTATTCAGACAAAGAACTTCGGTGTGTTCAGGCGCATGAGCAGCCCCCCGAAGATCGACTGATGGGCACAAACCTAGTAATTTCTATAGCTGCTCTGATGATCTCCCTGGAATGCTCAGCATCTTGCAAAACCAAGGACTAAATGAACACCTTTGTTGAAGTTGTGGGAGGCAAAGAAGAGCCTAATTCATTCTCCCAAGGCAACTCAAATTCCTGAATAAACAGATTTTGATCTCCATGGTACTTGTATCAAACCTGCTATGACTCTTAAAATTTCAGTTTTGCTATTTACTGAAATAAAGCTGAGGAAGTTAGGAATTGGGACCTGGGATTTTGGTGACTTAGTTCCCTTCTTTCCTTTTAACAGGGGGAATAATGCTGGGTTCTAGCCAAGATCTGATTGAAAAGGGAAAGGCTCAGGGCAGCTTCTCCAGAATAAATGGAAAGAACAATGACTTCCTCTAAACAATTTATTGCTAGGTAATGTTTTCAGGCAAGGTAACAAACTGTCATTCTACCTCCAAGATGAAGACAATTCACTTTTCATGACCTATGAGCCTATTAGAAACTCAAAGGCATAAAAACTTTAAACCCTATCAGACTTCTTTCAAAGACTGCGTCTTCTAATGTTTGCTTTGGGTTTTTTCTAATCCCTTCAAATTTTCCAAACCAACAACTGATGGGGTCCACTGGCATCCCAGATTGCTTCAGTTAGTTTGCCATTATGCAAAATTCTTAAGTTTATAAAACTAAGTTGACAATGAATCTTTACATATATATTTTTTTTAATGAAACAATTTCTTAAACTAAATTTGTAGTAACTAGGCTACACATCCAGCAGAACTCTCCGTTAGGCCCAGTTGTGATACAGCACACTATTAAGCATAAACGTTTGAAACTGGGAGAACAAGTGACTAACACTCAGCTATATACAGTATCTCCCTTTAATGTGACAAAAGTTGCCACACACAGGCCTACAGCACCCTTTGGAGTTGCCCACGGTGCCTGAGACGAGCACAGTTATGACACAGGACCTACAAAAGACCCATGCCTTTTTGGGGCAGCAGATGGATGCCAGGTATGACTCAAATAGCACAAGTTCTCTATCTTTGGGCAACCTATCTTTGGGTAATAAGAGTCTGGCCAACTCCCATCTGAGCGAACAGGAATACTATGAAGGGAGTTGGATCAAGTTTCTGATTACTATTTTATCACTTTTAACATCTTGCCTGGTCTGCTGCTTAGGGCTTGGATTGCACATGCCAACATGCAGGCTAGTGTAAGTGGTCACATCAACCTTTTAAATGTGCTTCGGTTATTTCCCCAAATTCACCACATTTAACACTAACCATAGGCAAAAGTAAGACAGGATTCTTTACAGGATCTTAATCCTGTTTTACCTGTTATTAAGCAAAACTGTGCATGCATTTACTGGCAAAACTAATTTTAGTTTCACATACTAGCATGCATATACAAACAATGTAATTTTAATGTGCACACTACGTTTGTCTCTGTTCATGCTCAGTTTGCAGGTTTTGCGAGTGCAAACACTGCTGCTTGCATACTATACTTTGGGCACACAAAAGACTGCACACGCAGAGAAGTAAGCCAGGTTTTGAAATGCTGTCCTTTGCTATAACAAATAATGAGCTTACCCTACTTGTTTTTTAATCCAGCCTAGGTCTATGTAGTGGCTGCAGTTATGGAGGATGAACTAACGTAAAATCCATTGATAGACTTTCCCTACTGTTATATAGAGAAATCTTCGAATGTTCTACTACCCTTGCAGAACCAAAATGATCTGAACTACTCTTTATTTGACTAAGAAGTATTACTCTATTTAATGCCTCTCAAAACTTCCTTTATTATTAATATTCTTTTAGTTTAGAAACATGTCTTATTAGGCTATTAATTCCCAACACAGGCAACTTACTTCCCATGTAAACTTTATCCCACAAAATTCTTTACATGTCTGGTAAAATATAAAACTAGTTAGGTGCCAGGATAGAGCCATAAATAAAGTATTGCCAGGATAAAGCTATGAATAAGATTTTCTTTACTCCTATAACTTTGAAAGATAGATTTTACAACAAATTTTGGTAGGTCAGTGATCTATGAAATACATATAGCTTTTCTGCCTGTTTGAAAACAACATAATAAAGATTTGCTATTAAAGGAACTAATCACAGTGGGAAATTTTAACTCTGAAAAACCCTTTGGAAATGTTACAGTCTACTGGGCTTCAATCCATTATCTAAACACTTGCAAATGTATCCACATTCATCCAATAGAGCGGAACAACTCTAGAAGAGCTGTTATGGTCTAGTGAGTGAGTGGTACATAAACCGTACTGGGCATGAAGCTCAAACTTCCTTCTACATTTTTACATTTAAAGTTAATTTATTTTAAGCAAAGGAATAAATAATCTGACTTGACCTATCGGCTTGGTTTCATGTGAGGTCAGCAACACTTCTAAATCTGCAAGGGTTGGTGATGGTCACAAAGGAAACAAAACACAGTGGTATCATTTCCTTGCCATTTACTGGCATCGCAGCAATTCTAATAAAGTTTTAAACAGAAGGCAGCCGGTGGCTAGGAAAGATATTGATGTCAGGAGAGTGCAGGATCATAAGTAACAGCATATCTAATCCATGTTACAGAATGCATTTGGAGAAAATAAACTGGGAAATGAGGAAACACCTGAGGAAAAAAAGCACATGAGGGTATTAGCTTTGAGGGCAAAAACTTCACTGAATTCCCTGAGAATTTTATGGGCCTGTAAGGAATACTGGCCTAGATCCTAAACCTCCTTTGGGATGCGGCTGCTTCACACAGCTTAAATGATCGTTCTCCTGGCTGAGGAGGTTCTTATGCACAATGTCGAACACACTATTTCAGCACAACACTGCCATTAAATGCCGATGCCATCCCCCCTCTTTCCTGTCCTAGGAGGATCAACTGAGGGGTTTTTTTCCCCTCTTGCTAGTTTTCTGCTTTTGCCTAGTAACTTGTGAATCATTAACTGACACTCCAGAGCATAGCTGTGAAAATAACTGTGGTTCAGAGCTGCCAATAATGGCCCACTAAAGTTCCTTCCCAGCACATGGCATAAAAAAGCCTCCAACAAACATAAAAAAGCCCCTTCTGATGTTGCCTAACATTGCCAGCCTGCTTGGGCTTAAAAAGCACAATAAAGAAGTTGCTTTCCAGATTTTCATATGCCAAGTGGGAGGTGCTTCTTGGTGCAGCTTTTCCCTGAGGGAGAGAAGAGCAGTTGAGTTGCCTCATGCTGCTCACAGTCGATGTTTGGATGATTCCACCCCGGGGAAACATACACAAGTGTCAAAGTCAAGCTGCTACTAGTGGGTGTTTCTGTACTCAGCAGCTCAGCAGTAGGAAAGTTCAAGAGAAAAAATGGGGTATCATAAAGATAGTCTTTGAGAGCACATGACATCCAGTGACAGCTATTATGCAGCAGTCTGCGTATGCCAAAGAACAAGCAGCATGAATACAAAACAGGAATGTTTTAAATCTTAGCGGAATACCCCTGTAAATATAGCCACCTGAGGAATCTATTTCTTCAGAAAATACCTTGTGTGCTGGGATATTGGGGGATTCTATTTTCAATACCTGCGCTCTGGATCTAGTGAAGCAATGCTTTTATCACGACTATAAAACGGTTACGAGCCAATTCCTCATATAAAACAGTCAGTAACAGTGGGGCTTTTTTTTACGACAGACATGATGTCAGACAAAGGGCATCAGGACTTAGTCTTTGTACTACAATACAAAATAACAATACATAAACACCTTTGTGAAGGCAGCTTGAAACCCCATGTTTTCTATTAAAAAGTCATGTTCAATCTTCACTGTTGATAGAACAGAATAGCTAACACAGAGAACATTGTATATCAGAAAGGTCAATAGTTATTATGAGCTACAAATATATTTTTTTCCATCCTTCAGGCTGTTTAGCGCATATCACAGCATGAGCAGCTGTCTTCTTTAATGCTTTTAAAATTAGAATCCCAAAGAGGAAGAAAAAATTACATTTGCAATGATTGCTCTTTGCTTTTCTAAGTTTACTTTAATACACTGTTTTATATACATGAATCTTCCATGCAGCCTAACCAAGGGGCAGTAACTGGTAGCTCATATCTACTGGATTGCCATATCAACGCATATAGACCCTGCCGAAAATCACTTTGCACAAATTGTGTAAACTTGCCGTCTAACCTTTCTAGTAAAGTACGTAGCTTCTGGGCGTATGTTTAAACCAAGCAAGCATACGTGTATGAACACACAGCGATCATTATAATGGCTAACACTTACTGGTCTGGGAACAACAGACATAGAGGGCCATCTGAGCTATCACTTTCTGTTCATACACGGACCACAGTGAAAAAAGGTGGCAAGTCTGTCGCATCCTTTCACCTTTTACTTTTTTCAGTCATGGTAAGCAGCTGGGTTCATCTTCGCTCTCAGTGACTTCCTACTTAAAATTGCAAGCATGTTTCCATTCTCTTCCTTGGATTTCAGTAATAAGGGCTCTACCCAACTGTTCCCTTTCCCAGGTTTGTACTCTATCCAGTTGTGTGTTTGTGTCCAATGTGAACTGGCATTTTATAAATATTTTGAAGTATGGAAGACAAGTAATTCTCCTCTTCTTTATACAACAACTTTTGAGCTCCTTTAGAACAATTCAATACTCAAAAAATGTTGCAAAGTAAAAAGCCATATATTGTCAAGGGAAAGAAGAATAGAACTGGTGAGCAGAACATTTTTCCTCAAAGGGTTTACAGATATCTTCGTTACTGCACAGTGGTAAAAGGTCTGGTTCTAACTCCTCGCCACTATGAAAAGCCTCAGCACAACATGCAGGCTCTTTGGGGCAAAGAGGAAAATGCTGCACACTTTGCAGGATGAGTAGAGGTCCTGCTCTGGACTACTTTCCCCAGCTGCACGGCTTCATAGTTCAGAAGAACGTCAAGTAATACTTTAAAATGTCAGAAAATAGATCATTTCACATACTCAGACAGAATCCAATTATCCCTGTCAAAAACCAGTATGACTAACACTGTTATTTTTAAAGAAAAAGAATAATGGAAAAAATTAAACAATATAGACTTTCCCATCCCTTGCCCAAAACAAGTAACACTTAAAAATATCCTGTGAATAGAAACATTACTTAAACATGAAAATACTTAAGTCCCCAGCATTGTGCATCCCAGATTGTTTCAGAATGCTATTAACATTTCTATCACCACAGGACGCGTTGTGCGACTGTTCCCTCTATCATGCAGAAACTCCACGACAGGGCCCAGGCGAAGCAAAATCAGGCAGGCTGCTAATCCTGCTACCACTAAGGAAGGTGTCAGGATAGCTGGAACAGGTAGCTGACAACACTGGGATGTGTTGCTACATTGGTAGCTGCCTCCAGCAGCAGTCTTCATCTCCAACACTCACGTTCCTGGCTGCAGGAGGGGCAGGAAGTCCAACTATCAGGTTTCTCTATGGTTTTGCCCTTTATTACTGTTCCCCCTCTGTCCCTATTACAGCATTTTCTCCATAGCACAGCATATTAATTTAAAACAAGGCAACTATTCCTAAGATGCACTGAGTGATTCCTGTTTGTGTATGTAAGTTAGCATTTATAGGTTTACTTGCTTATGCAGAATTTACCAGAAAAGCCTAAAATAAGAACAAACACATGCTATTGAAATTCAAAGACAGTTGAGAACAAGTGTCTCCAAAAACGACAGACTTAAGACTGCAGAAAACAAATACTTAATACTAGTTCCAGTGGACTGCAGCCATGCATTTTTCTTAGGAAACAACTGACCCAAATTATTTGGTGAAAACAAATGTCAAATGAACTGGACATTCTATTTTTATTATTATTACTACTTTCCTTTATTTATTTATTTTGCCCTGTGGAGTTAAACAGATTTTTGACAGACACAGTAAGAATCTGTCATATTATGCAGGAAACAGAGCATTTTAAAAATCAGCCCACAGTGCAGGTATTTTGGCAGATTTATCACAAGGCTTGAAAGGTAAACACTTAACAGAAGGAATTCCACTGCTTCTCCTTCTTTGCTGTATTTTAACAAAGAGAACAATAACTTCTCTTTCCCATAATTCCCCCTTAATTCAAGCTTTAAAAGCAACAAAGCCAAAACCAAGATAATATTCAAAAGATGATCAATAATTGCTCTTCTTTTTTTGTTAGCTCATTTTTCTATCTCCAGTATTTGCAAACTCAGTAACTTAAAGAACAACTATTTAGACACAGTCAGAACATCATACGTTTGGTGAAACTTCTATCATATAGTATTTGTGGAGTTTTTCAGAGTTATAATTTTTCTACATTGCATTTTCACAACCCTGGAGCTTGCACTGTTTTTTTCCTCCTAGTCTGAAGATCACCCCATGGATTAACAAATGATTGAGGATTCTCTCTTAAAAGACTCTTTAAAAAACTGTCAGAATCAGCCTGAGACAAAGATTTATTATGAACTATTTAAAGGGCTTAATATATGTATCCCCAAAGAGCCCTTGGAGCAAACTAAAAAGGAAGAATGGAATTCTCAAAGAATGGGAAAAAATCTCCAATGCCCCACTTTCTTCACACCATGATTACTGTTTACTCAAAGGATAAAATACCTAACCTGTCACATGAAGTCTTCAGAAGCCATATTACTGCTGATGTACAGTAAAAAAAACCCCAAAACAATGAGCCTCAACAGTAATATGCCTAAGCAAGGCAGCTGTAATTTGCTTTCTAACCTGTTCACTAACACACTAATGTGGATACATCTTGTAGAAAGAGCTGATCTCCTGACCCACACAGCAATCAAACAACTGCCAGAGTGTTTGCTGTCACACAAGTTGTGACCATTACCTTAATTATACCTTACTATATAACAAACCTTCTTCTAATGAGCAACTCTTCTCCCACCTGTGTGCCAGCTAACCCTTCTGTCCTTGAAGAGTACCACTGCAGATGATTTCAATTTGAAATTTGAAAAGGATATTCATATGCATTCCTTCCAATAGATAATAAATAGTACATACTTTAACTAGGATACTTGCTTTATTAAAGTGCCAAGACAATTAAAATTACAAACTTCTGCTAAAGAAAGGGAATTAGAAAGAAGCACACAGTACTTCTGGTAAATTTTAAACTAAGCGGACATTTTATGTTTACATATAGATATATCTACATTTATATATGCTTTTAGATTTGCAGAAGTATATAAAATACTTCCCTGTTGAAGTTTTTTGCTTTGAGCCTAAAAACAGGATTAGTACCCAGGTCCATAGTAACACAAATGCTGTGTTTTCGCTCACTGATATCCAGCTAGTTAGATTTCTTCTCTTCTATTTTTTGTCTTTTTTCCAGTGTTTTATTTTCTTCAGTAGTCTGATATTTTTCTGTATTTTTCTTCGGTAGTCTGATATTTAGAACATTTACACCTCTATTACAATTTACATGATATCATATCCTTATGAACAAGTGAAAGACAACTCTCCCCTCTGTAGAATTTATCTGTGATATACCTCAGATGCATATGATACTGGTGAAAATAGGAAAAGAATGAGGTAAAGGAGTCTGGTTTTGGCTTTGGCCTGTCTGGGTTATTAGCCTCTCTTTTTATGGGGCAGTCTCAAGATTTTATCTGTCCATGCTAAACACATGCCTAAACTAAGCAAATCATTGGAAAGAGTCTGCAGACTCCCCCTTCGTACATCTGCTATGTGTTTGACTCAAAGACTGAGTGTCAATGTAGAAAGATTTACAGATGTAGCTATTTACTTCAAAAGAAGATCAAGAGGAACATGAGAAGGACCTAAATACCAATCAGAGCAGACAGTTCAACAATAAAGCAATAGATGAAATTTCATGGAAACAAGTGCAAGATGTAGCTCACTTTGGAAGAAACTACTCCTGTACATTGAGGAGTTTTAAAACCAGTCAATAAAAGGACGTGAAAATATTCTCAGTGAAAGTATCTGCTTTGTGTGGAGATGTTTATGACTAAAATATCAAACGAGATGTTAGAATACATTAAAAATGGCTCTAAAATTAATAAAGAAAATATTATAATACCATAATGCAAATTAATTGTACATGCTTTACACTGACTACTGTATTCAGTTCTGGTCATCCTGTATTAAAGATGACAATGCACATTTCTAGAAAACAGAGAAAGTCTAGTGGAAGGATATATGAAGAGAGATTAACAAGATGATAAATATTTTGCTTTGAGAACAGATAAATATGAAGTGATGTGACAAAGGTATAGAAATAATGATACGTAGAAGATAATATAAGAACAAGGAGATTTCCAATAAATTGAAGGGGAAACACAGTTAGAGCTAATAAAGGGAAAATGAAAAAAAAATATATTTTTTCCCACACAGTATGCAATCTATGCGATTCACAACCAGAAGATATAGGGAAAAGAACTTCAAAAGAAGGATTTAATATCTATGAGGATAACAGGAATAACCATGCTATACTAGGTATAATAAAATGTACATGAGATATCAAGTGTCGTGCTTCAACATATGTGGTACAGTTACACTTCCATAGATTTTACATGACATTTGGAAACATTAGGTACTAGCTCCTCTAAAAGACAAGCTGCAGGTTAGATAGACAGTGTTCACTCATATACTATATAAATTCGTGTGTTCCTAAGAGATTCTCCTTCCATATAAACATCTGCGGCAGAGGATTCCTCTTGTTTACTCACCCACAACCAAATTCCCCTTAAAATTCCCCTATGGTTTCTAAGTAATCAGTAGCAGGACACAGAAAAAATTGAAGTCTCCCCACATGGAATACACTGCTCTGACCTTCTCTGTACTTTGACTGTTGGCTTCCAATGAAAACATTCTGATGCTTTTTCTCTAGAAATTCAGAACAGCAGCACTTTCCATCACAAACACCAAAAATCGTATGGTCTATATGGAAGAAAGAAATCCCCCCCAAAAGAATTTCCTAAATATGCAAAAAAAAAAAAAAAAAAAAAAAAACCCGAAATTTCATAACTTAAAGCTGTTTTGTACCAAAGTAGGAGTAAATTCTGAAGCTGAGGAGGTCTGCGGTGAACTCCCTGCTAGCAGGTCTCTACTCTGAGTATTAGAAAAATGCAAGTATTTTCACCTAAAGTCACTACAGGTCTTTGAATGGACTTAACATTTATCCTAAAATGCAACATATTGCAGTCATCCCATGTTGAAGTGAAAAACCATTTATCACCAGGTCTACATAGGAAAGAGTAGGTCATAACCTCTTAGACAGAAGCAAATTAAAAACCTGCTCTGACACTGAAAGATAATTCTTCTGCAATCATCTGGAATCTAACCCTACTCTCAGCCTTTGAATGTGATCTATAAAAGGTGGACAAATATCTTCACAGATGCAGCTACAGTCTACTCTGTAACTTCCTGAAGCTTTTCCCAACCTACCAACTCTATCTCATTTTCATAGAAACCCAGCCAGCACTCTCTCATCCATTCTATCATCTCAACCAGGTATCAAGACAAGGTTTACTACATCCTTACACCACTGGAGTTGGAAAAGATAGAAATATAAATATAGATTTCATCTACAGATGTAGTTTCATGTCAAGCCTGAGAACAACTGCGAGGAACAATTGCTCATGTCCCTAGGATCTCTCCAAGAAATAGCAATAAAGTGATTTGAAGGAGGACCTGTCGTCTTCTTCTGAAGATCTAGAAGAACACATCAGCAATATCTCATGATCAATGTATAAACAGGAGCTGGCAGATCTAGTAACACCAGCATGAACATTTGGCATTAAATCCTAGTCCCACTGAAATCAACACAAGTCTCCCACGGATTTCAAATGAACATGGTTTTATTTCTGGTCCTCCTGCACCTCTAGGAAAACGTGATCAAAGTGCACTAAAATATCACCAATGAAGAGCTTTCAACTTCAGCAGTTTCTGAAGTCCCAGCCTCCTTCTCTCACCCATGTTTAATGTGTGTGTAGCCATATGGCAAGCTCCATCTGGCTAAAAGACAGCTCTTCATCTTTCACCCTAGTCTCCTTTCTTTTCTCAGTTAGTTCAGAAAAGGACAAGGACACCTTCCTCTTGTCTGTCTTACAGCCCCATAGCCAAGGAGTACTTCTTTTTAGATCCTCTTCTGTTTAATATTTCTAACATCCAAACTTTCCAGTCCATTCATACAACCACCTCTCCTGTCCATGGTCCACACATTTTCAGGCACTAGAATGTCTTTTACTTAGTCCTAGACAAAATCAGATACATCTTCTTCACACCTATTTAACATGCTGCTACAAAGGTTACTTCCCTAGGCTCCTGTAATTATGTCACCGTCTCTACACATCTTTCTACTGGCTTAACCTACAATACTGCATCAAACATAAGCCACTTGTTTATCCACTCCAACTATCATTTCTTCATAACTGAGAAGTTCCTTCATCTGGTTGGTCTAAGGTGTCTGCCTTTGCTGCATGCTCATTACATATTCAAAAAGCTCTTTATATTTTTCTCATTCTATCATACACATGGTAGAAAGCAGCTCCTTGTAAACCTCTGCAAGCTTGCCCAATACCATTATGGGATTGTTCATAAAAACTCTTTGCTGAAGTCTATTTCCCCCAATCTTCTTGTCAGTCAAAAGATGGTCATAACATTGCTTGTGCAGGAATGAAGGCTTTATAGAGAATAATAATAATCAAACTGTTTTCAAGGAAATTATAATACAGATGTAGCATGTTTTATATTGCAATCAAAGAATTTTGCTGTCAGATTATATTCTGTATATTAAAAATATTATTATAATCATTTTAATTTTACCCTGGTACAATTTTAATGGGCAGTTATACAGTAATCAGGGAAGACTATAAATCATACATGCAAATATATTCTACAATACGTGTGTCTTGCTACAAAAAATTACAAATAGTAATGGTGAAATAAATGTGTTTTAATGAAACATGACCTAAATTCTTATATACTGCAAAATGTGACTTGCAATTTGAAATTACATTTAAAGGTCAAAAGGTGATATAAGACCACAGGTGAGCCACATTCTCTTTATACTATCTTACTGGCTCAGTCAGGACATAGTTCATTATAAGGTTCGCTGTTCTATGGAAAAAAATGACTTCTATGTCAATAAATTTAATTTCAGAATGACTTTGACAAAGTGATATTTATCTAACGATACAAATGAAAACCCATGTGTCTAAAAATCTGTATTCAAAAATAACGGCATTTGCCTATTTATGCACCCCTAATCCTCCTTCTAGAAAATCCTGGCACAGTGCAAACAGTGATTTCATATAAAAATTGTTAGTAGCTGCTTAATATAATCAGACGTTAGAATGATGATAATGATTACCTCATCATATTGGTAATTTTTGCATTCTGTTAGCAAATTTTGCTTTTGCTAACATGATGCAAAAGTTGTTAATATAATGAGTCTCATTGTATTAGCAACTTTCTATCACATTAACAAAGATTAAATTTGCTAATGTAATATGACAGTCACTAACATAAGATTAGTGCAAACAGAGACCAAAATCTCTGAAGACCTCCTAAAGGTAATGCTGAACATGTAAGCAATGCTTATTTATTTTTCTTTTGTTAACTATACTTTGAGTGCCTGAAGTGTCACATCCATCTGCAGTCACTGAATGCTCTCCAGGAAGGTCTGTTTTATCAAACAGTAACATAGCCACAAGACAGTGATTAACTTTTGATACAAAATCAAGAACAATCAAGTTTCCTTACTGGAAGTGACTCATGCGAATGGATCAGCTAATACTTTTACGCCATGGAGATGTGGATTCATAAAAAATGATATTATTAATATTGCTGATTAATTTATATAGTACCTTCCATGATAAGCATGCCGATGCCTAAAAAATATTTCAAGTAGATAAAGCAAAACACCTCTTAGAGTACATTGCTCATGAGGATCTCCCAAAATAAATTTCACAGGTTAGGGAGGGTTTATGGCATAAATGTGAAACATAAATAAATGGCTAACAGTAGAACTCAGCCTCAATTCAAGGTTCCCCTTTGTCCGAGTTTGCACACCACAGTGTCAAAGACCTATCTACACACCTGGATGAATGACTTGGAAACTAAGATATGCTTAGGAATGCATATATCAAGGAAGATTTTAGCCACATCACTGCTCCCTGTCTCCTGCTGCAGCACTGGCACCATTGGCACCGTTGCCATTCCTGGGGTAATGCTTCTTGCTTTCCTCTCCTTGTCACTTGGTTCAAATGCAAGGAGCCAAAAAGAAGCTGCAGCACAGTGTGAGAATGGAGGTGTAGGTCCCTCCTCTCAAAGGAAGCCTGACCTGGCCCAGGTGATGTGATTCTGATGAAAAGATGTCTCCAGGTCTGCATCATCATAAAGAGCTTCAGATAGAACCGGGGCTTACTCTTGCCTCTGATTTTGAGTCTCTTAGGCCAAGCTACATACCAAATCCCACAGTCTGGGAGGTATTTTCCTTCTTATGTACTGTTTCAGAGCAACTACAAAATAAATTTACTCCTTTCTGAAGACTGTATGCATTACAGAGATGGAATTTAACATACTAGTACATGCGGGTGCCTGAGTGCAATTCTGGATTGACAAAAATAAAAATGAAACCCAATGGTTAGTCAACACAACAACTATTTATGGCAGCAACCAATTAAACACTACTAAAATAAAGAGCAGCTGCTTGTCTACAGTCTGTTTTTGGAACCTAGGGTGGAAAACCACAGTACCTCAGAAAGACAGTAGATGTAGGCTTTTGATCCACTCTCAATTCAGATTAAAAGGGAGTGGCTCTAGTAACAGACAGAGGAGTATCCTCAGCACAGCCTCATGCAAAGAAAGACAAATTTTTGGTGTATACTCTCCTCCCTTCAGGAAAATCATCAGTAAATTCAGCTCATATAGCGCAGCCATTGAAGGAAAAGAGAGGAAAGGTAAAAGCAAGCAGGATTCCTAGGCAACAAAGCTGCTGAATAAACCAGGAATTTAGTAAGTAAACTGGAAAACTATACAGATGAATGAGACATGCTCCCAGTTTTGATTTCTTTTGTGCTCTGATTTGCTTTCATAGCAGAAGAATCAGTTTTGTGGTCACGAGAGTTAAAAAATAAGAATTAGCACATAAGAACTGCCTAAGCTGTGAAGTTATAAGTACAGTGGCACAACTGTAGGTACCATAATCAGGTCTGTAAGTAAAGGAAGAGGCTGAAGAGGGAGCTAGATATTTAACAAGGCTCATCTGAAGAGTATGAAGGGCCTTTCAACATCAGAAGAATTTAAAACTGGATTCATAGCTTTATGTTAATGTGTAATTTTCTTTTACTATAAACAGCAGGCTGAACTGAAGAAAAATCTAGCTTTGTGATAAACTGTATTTCAGTTCATAGGACTAAAATATAAAAAGGAACAATCATGAGTTTTCCATCTCTTTTTTTTCAGTTCTTGGGATCTGATTTCTGTGAACAATTGTTTAATTAGAAGACAATTGCTTTCCATCTTTCAGGGGAAGTGTGTAAGTGAAGCCCTAACCACTTATTGTTATGAACAGCATGTGGCTTTTTTTTTTTTTTTTTTTTTTTTTTGGCAAGAGCAGTATTTCTGGAGCTGATTTGTGACTAAATTCTAATACAGCAAACTGTATTCTGCTGATCTAAATTTCACTGGCCCAGTTTTCTTTCCCTCTTTCCATACAGGAATATTATTCTGTCTTGGCCAGTTTTATTTGATTCTGGCAGTTCACAGCTGAGCAGTTCAGAGGAATACATAGCTTCCTTAATTCACCTCACTTTACAATATCAGGGCCTGATTCTGCAACTCAGCTTTAAAATATGCATTTGGAAGCTGTCACGGACATCATGTGAGAGACAAACTGGTGCTCACCATTTCTGAAAATTAGGTCACTTATTTAGGACAATAGAAAGGACTTAGGAGTTACGACTTGAGGCACACATTACTATTTTTTTTTCTTGCCAATGTAGTCCCTTTACCTAACATATAGAAACAAAATCATACTAATGTAATCTTAGTAAGGCAACCTATCTTAAAAGGTTCCTTTAAATACATATTTCATTACACAACTCTTTATGTTTATGTTGACCTGTATCAGTGATATAGGATTTTTTCACAAAGCTTCCATAATGCCAACAACCTTTGGATTGAGTACAACAAAATGTAGGTCATACAGGCATATCACCATGAAGCAGCAAAAGCCAAAACCAGAGCAGAAATACTAATGACATGCAGCATGGCAACAGGGTCATGTGTTTGAGGAATAGATTGTATTCTCTCAAGATAGAGGGGGCAAGTGAAAAGAGAAAGTAAGAGAAAGGATGTCATTTGATGATTTTTTTTAAATCTATCTGCTTCGTATTCCATAACTGCTGAATGCATAGCACATAATTCTACCCTGCCATTTTCAGCCAAAGATTAGGCTATTTGTGTAGTTTCTCTGCCCCAGGAGCAAAAAACCCTGCATCAGCAGGACTTCCCAGACAGCAGAGGAGATAGATGCTCAGGTCCTTCTGCTCCAAAGGCACATACTGCCCACACTCAGCCATTGGAGAATCTCTGTCAGGTGCAGGAGCACCAGGACTGATGTCATGTGCAGGCCAGCCACTAGAAGTCGGCAGTCACACAGACACTTACAAAGAGCTCATGCAAAAAAGTCGACAGGAAAAGCACCTTACTATCTACTACCTACATGCAGATTCCTCAGGTCTGTTACAGCACCTAGGAGTGGCAAGAGTTGTCCCCCTCTAAGCTGGTGCGCTGCACACCTCTAGGCTGGTGCGCTGCATGGGTTCCCAAGAATTCATATGTAACAACTGCTCAGCAGGCTATAGGGACTTGGACACTGATTTTAAGCGGACAACAAAGTTGCCATTTAAGCAGTTTTTTAGGTTCTCTTCCCTGTCTGGAAGGGAAGTACAATTTGCAGGGAGGAAGGAATGAACAGTGCACAGGCCCGTGTGGTTAGAAGAACACCAAACATATGAAGAAGCTACCATAATGGCTTTTGGGGTTGGATACTTCTCAGAAAAAGGCATTATACTACCATCCTGTCCTTAGAGAACATATTATTATTTTTAGTGTTACTTGCTGTATTACACTGTGTGATAAAAATAAGGTAGAAGAATTTGTCAGATGTCTTGATTTCTGCCCTTGTCAGATTATTTTGCTTAGTTTCTGATGAAAACATAAGACAAGCCTTGCAAAATTATTTTTGTGGATTTTCTTCTCGGCATCTTTTCTCTCCTTATTGCCACATCTAATCTATTTATCTATGGCTCAATTACTGATTTATGTCCACTGGGATGCTAGATACATATCCTGTAAGTAATATCAGCTTTTTTTTCAAATATATTTTATATAGTGAACAGATACTAAGAATTGTATGTATGCTGCATAAAAGCATCAAAATTTTTTATTAATTAGGCTCTAAGGAAGGTGCAGTCCACTGCTGGACTTTCCAGAAAAGGCAAAGGATAACAGCTCTTCTCTCCACCGAAGAATTTTTTCCTTTGTTATGGGATAGCTGATGAACACAGTATTGTTTTTACTAAGCAGTTTTGAAAATGCCTGTCAGAGGAACACATATTTTTCAACATTTAAAATAAAAACACCAAAAAGCTACAATAACTTGCATGGAAGCTCCATGTATGTCCGCTTAACAAAAATAGCCTTTGAACTGCCAAGACATTTGGCAATGATTACCGTTTACCGAAAAAGGAATGACAAAATGTTATTCATCTATTTCTTTTCCTGTCCATGTGTTTATCTATCATTTTGCAGTTTTCAGCAGAGCAGATGTGCTATGACAGAAACAGCAGCTACAGTATTTGCTTCACATATAGAAGCAACAAGCAAATGTGACTCATATCCTGGATTACATTAAACAAAATGGAAGAGTGACAAAAAAAATCTGTTAGTCTAACAACAGATTTTAATTGCAAACTAAATTGAAATTCATTTGTTTAAAAATGTGTTTTCAAATGTTAACTCACAGATTTATACTGTAGCATTTGCCAAAAACGTTCACGTTCTGAGGTAAGATACTGTTTCTAGTGAGGTCAACAGAGCTTTGCTGCTGGATCTATGGGGCAAGAGTCCATCCTGCTCCTTTTTTTGCCGCTGATCTCCCAGCCCCAACCCCCCGATTACTTACAAATTTTATGTACACCAAACAAGCACTAAGTTTTATCCTGCCTTTCTAAAATCTACCTTTAAGGCTGCAGATGATCAAACACAATTAAGTATTGTCTATAAAAGATTCAATCAATAACGATCGTGCAATGATCAGCTTCAAAGACCCAGGCTTAAAACATGAGGTATTCGTCAAAGGGCAAAGTGAAATGTCTTTTCCTTTAACAGAAGCAGGTCCTCTGCTCTTGACCTATTAAAACTTTGTTTGCCATTATACTTGCTGGGGAACAAGTCATGCGGAAAGGTGCTGAGGAAATGAGCTAGCGTGTTCCCCAGGTGATATAAACGCTTTATCAAACTGATCCCTGCCTTGTTAGGTAAACTATACCAGGTACCGTTCATTTTAAACAGAGAGATAAACAGATCTAATATGCTTCAGGGCGTCATGCTTTATGCATGAACTGCTTTTTATTTTTATATTAAAGATTTTCTTGACACAACCCTTTGCAGTGAAGTAGAGCTGCAATATAATGTCTTAACTACAACCACTACAGCACCTGCAAGTTCAAAGTAGAGACTGATATTCCCTGATCAGATAGTCCCATGCTAACCTTTTTAATTAATTCTTAATAAACAATTAATTTTTTAGTGAAATACCTCTTGTAAAGAGAAAGTCTCTCTCAAAAGATAAATGAACGAATCCTCTGAGATGGAATTTATAAAAAAATAACTTGGTGTATCCATCTATTTACAATATTTAGCTATCTACTGTTTGCTTTCAATTGTCTGATCTATCACTTGTTTTTCTTATTTATTATACAGTTTTCAATCTGAAGTGATATCAGATAGAATGTTTTTAACCTTCGCAGGAGTAATATCCAGTTTATTTTTATAGCAATGGGATTAAATTCTACCCTCAGTTTTCAAGGGAGGAAATGCAGAATATCACTAAAGATTTCAGTATAGTTATTTAAGATTTATACTGATAAAACAAGACCAGAATTTTGTCAGCTGTCTCAAATTTGAAACATGCAAGATGAAAAAGTATGCATTTATGCCCTCATTCCAAAAAATGGACCCACAAAGAATTATACTTTCAGGGATCTCCTTTCAGAATTGTGTACATTTATAGCCTGAAAAAAAATTTTTTAATTGCTTGTTCTCGGCTTAATATCCAATGTGATCTGAAATTTTAAGGACAGCCATCAACCCTATCTAGCTTGAACTACTGAAGAAGAAAGGGGGAAAAAGTGGTGTGTATATACTCATACACTTGTACAGTATTTATTTATCCTACCTAAAAGAAGATTTTAAGTATACTTCAAGTGCAAATCTTAGTGCAGTCTTAATTACAGAGTAGTAGTGATACCTTTGGTATTTACCTGTTTATGCAGATAGATGTGTCGGTGTGTGTATGTGTATTTGCGTGTGTGTGTGTGTGTGTGTGTTTAAATGGCTGCTGCTAAGTTTTGGTAGTGTTTCCAATCCCTAATTAATTAAAAATCATTGGTCAGAATGGTTTACAGAGCATTATTTGTACTATAGTCAAAACAAGAGCAATTACACCAGTGCTGATAAGAACAGTAGGTTACTCTGCTTTACTTAATTTCTAGGCTGAAAAAATTTCACAGCATGATAGAAACCTTTGTTTTAACAAACACATATGGACATAGATAGCACAAATAGTGTGGTTTTAATGCTGAAGGTATCAGATTAACAAGGGGAAACTGGATAACATAACATTCTCCACTAAAAGGCTGGTTTGTTTATATTCATAATGTAATGTTTACTTCAGGACATATTTCCTGGAGAGATGAAGTCTTCCCTTAACTTCATGCACAACTCAAAATAGAAAAAATAATGAAATTTAACCATCCATAAGTCTGTGTTGTGAGTGGACTGAATTATAACTTTTTAATTTAGTCAAGTAAAGAATTATTACAGTGGGACTCTAGGGCAGGAATGTGTTAATAAAATCACACTCTCTGCCTTTTCATTTAAAATAATCCCCTTGAGCTGATTAAATGAAATATCACTTGTTTAATAACTGACAGAACATTATTTTTAAGCAGAAATGTTTTGCATATCTTCCCATCCTGTTTTTAATTCCAGGCACAAAGCAGTGAAGGCACTGACATCACACAAAGGGAGTAGAGTTTAGCACTTGGATATAGTTTGTCCTGTCATAGTGGCATCTATAATTTAGTGTGAAGCAGTGAGGTAGACAGAGCATTATCATTAGAAATCATCCTGAACAGGGATATAAAACACAGTCGCAATAACACTTGTCAGAAAGGTGACTGCAGTCAAAACTAATATCCAAGAGTTTCAAGATAAATGCTGACACTGCAGCCATCTTACAGAGACTATTATTGCTCAAAAAAAAAAAAAAAAAAAAAAGCCAAAAAACCAAAACGATGACCCTTCCTCAGAGTGAACAAGTTAGTGTGAAGCTTGTACCTGTGGTGGCATAAACTTTCTGAGATTTACTGTAAGTAAAGTCCTTCTTTACCTGAATAAGGTATTTTATGTTGCTAGAGCGCATGAGTCAGATAGTCTTTCTACTTTAAGGACCTTTAAGCTATTCTAAATCCCCCCCTCCTCCCCTGTCTCCATTATCTGGAATGTATGAGTGGAATCCTTAAAACAGGACTTAAAAGCTGGGCGACTTCCAGGTTCAATCTTTCTCCCTGCTGCCCACTTCCCCAACCTGTACTCCTCAGCCAGCACTTGCTTTTCCTAGTCTTTACATTTAGACTCCTCTCTCTGACTCAGAATACAGCTGTAATTTAATAGCCCTGTATTGCTGACTTTGTAAACTGCAAAGCCACAGGGAAAACCCCAAATCTAAATTATAGTCTTGGAGGCTGGAGGTAAATATAGTATTCTTGTTGTCTTTGCTTATTTAGCACTGATAATGCATGTATGCAGGAATGCTGCCTCATCATCATTGTGTTAAATACACTGATTCATAGCTCGACGCCTTTGAACATGTACTGTAGGACAAGATATAGGTGTTGTGTATAAGGCATCTCTTCTGCTATAGGTAACCAGTTCTGATCAGAGACATAGTACAGACACAGTGGTTCAAAGGTCTATGCAGCTTAGTATCCCAGCCTAGTTGGACTGTGGCCATCAGAGGGACAAGGGGAAGAACAAGGACAGAAGAAATAGGTGTGTAACCTTCTCTCGGTTCTCAACCAGCTTCCAATTGTTTTCATTACATAACATTTGCTGAGTATGATGTTGTTCATCTACTAACCACATTCTTCCAAAAGGTCTATTACCTTTTGCCTGAAGAAGGCAAGGAGGGGGTTCTCCAGCAAAGACACAAACCTAACACATGAAATTAGAGCTTCCAGAAGCTTGTGAACTGTATGATACAGTATTATACGGCATTATAAAAGCTCAACCATTAACAAAATGAGACGTATTTTGTGTTGATCTCAACAAATGTTATATTAAATGAAAAATAAAGGGTAGTGGAAGAGTCCTTGTAACTAAAGGACCTGAGGGGACTGTCTTGTTCAACAATTGCTCTCTGATTATGGATAACAAGAGAAGCCTCTGGGAAAAGGGCCAGAAAACCTGTTGTGCACCATTATATAATAATTCACATGCAGAAGGCCTTTCTTTCTTAAATCACCAACTGGTAGCTAACTTGACTTGAAGCACAATAGACTGCTCTATAAAAATAATTTAATTGAAATTAGGAGTGAATGTTGTCACCAAATGTAGATGCCTACATATTTAAAAATTCTCCTCTGTACTTGACTGCAGTAATAGCTAGTGGCAGGGAGTTCCACATCTCCACAACGCTTTACCAGCGTGTTTCCTTTTCCCTGTTCTGCTGGTGCTCCAGAGGAGTTCCGCTGATTGCCTCTGTCTCCCTGTGAAAAGGCACCTAGCGAATCGCGAGGAAAATGACTCCAGTCTTTTACATTTTTCTGCACAAAGAAATATATTCCTGTACCTCTAGTCGGTTTTGAGAGTCAAGTCTAACGCCATTTCATACTTGTTACATTATTGGGGGGGGGGGGAATATCTGCTCTTCTGAAATCTCAGGTTTTGATTGCAGTTGTTTTGATCTCAGTTAGCAGTTGTAAATCCTCAGTGTCAATTGTGCTTTAAACTGATGGAAAGAACATAAACTGAAATGCCTCTTTTCTCCTTGATAATTCAATGAACTGACCAGTTCTCTTGTAGCCACCAATAAATAGACTTTCTTGTTAGTTCTTTGCTTATATCCCAAGTTCTTTATATCCTTCAAGGCTGCCCTTAGTTCTCCAGATTGCCACCTTGCATTTAACTGCCCATGCTTGATACGTTCCTGTTGTCTTTACTGTGATGGATTCATGATTTTCCTGAAGGATGTGTGTTTGGTCTCACAATAACCTCGGGTACCTCACCATTTAGAGAGTCATTACTATATTTTAGGTAAATTTATGCATGATGCCATTCAGTTATCATTACTTAAATGAGTCCCAAGATGAAACTAAAGATTACAGTTTCCCAATATTTTGCCTTTGGGCTATATTCAACGCTTCCCTTTATTCAAAATACCCTCTCAGTTAGTATTAGTAGTGATGGTTTGCAATGTGTATACTCCTATCTACCAAGTTATTGAACTTAACTATACTAGTGGCTCAACTATAGTTATTTTTGAATCAACTCCTTCATAGTATTAAGGAGTAAAGTAGAAAATAGCCTCTTCCCTTGTGCATGCCAAGAAGCAATGGTCTCAGGTATCAAGAAATGTTCATTTAAACCTTGTTCCACTGAGAAATTTGTGGGCAGGCAAAATCATCCACCGCTATTCTTCTGTTACATTCATTGACTTGTTATCTCCTTCAGCACTGTTCACTCAATAGCCTTTTCCTGACCAAAAGGCCTTAATATGACCCACTTGCATCTCAGCAAAGGATTTCTTTCATCATTTCCTACATATATATGTGTAAAGAAGAAACAACTCAAAACCATTCATTCTGACATCAGGTTATCCCATAAGGATGTCATGATCAGTAAGACCTAACATTATCCACTCTTTCCAACTGGTGGAATCTCCTTTCAACAATGCCTGGTTCCACAAAATTTAAAATAAATGCAACGTACATTTGAAATTATGCAGCTCAGAGCCCACAAAATAAAGCATGTGAAATCTTAGTTGGGATATGTGATCACCATTAGCCAATCAAACATGAAGGCTTAGTAAACATAAGGTGTCAAAACATTACTGTTTTATTTGCAGCACACTATTGTACATTATAAGAACTGTTTAAGATGGGGGAAGAACATTTACATGCAGACATTTGCAGGGGAAATTGCCTCTTTAAAATTACGGAAGTTTTAAAAAATATATTTTTCTTACGTGGAGGTTCCAAACTGCCTGCAGATTCTAGATGCAAGCATAACTTCTGAGTTTGCTTCTGAGAAAAGAAATCTCACTGTACAAAAATTGGATATGTTATATATAAAATAGAAGTTATAAATCAAACATATACTGAATTTCCTTGCTAGAAAAAAGGAGTCTAGGTTTACAGTAAATTTACTTTCCATCATAGCTTGAAAACTGCATTAAATAAAAAAATTAAGTTAGATGGAGAGGAATAAATTTAATCAAAACACTGTTAGATAATCTAACTTAGATTTAGGAGTCTGCAGCAGCTACTGCCAAAACAAAGCTGTTGTTATTTACCAAAACTAACAGCACTCATTGCTTAAAAATCCAAAGATAAAAAATAACTTTGCTGAATTATCTACGTTATTTAATGCGGCAGATTTTATTATCTAATGAGTGCCTTACAACTATATTTCACATAGGAAGTGCTGAAACAGACTTATTCAAAATTAAATTCTTTCTATATAGGGAAATCCCCAAAAGCAGAAAGACTTATCACGGATGTGTAAGTAAGTGGAGGTCATAATGTTACAGAAATAGCTCATCCCCATTGTAATTGTATAACATTATGCACAATACTGAAACAACTCTATTACAAAAGTCAGAGATTTGTATTGGGTGTAATGGGAGCATGATTTGGCTTGTCAAGTTCAATAGGAACCAGGATTTTGGACCAAGAACAGCTATTGTAAAGTACCTGGGAAAACCACAGCACTGAAGGAGCGTTCATTTGGGCTTTACAACTGACAATTGTAAAAATATGAATATATAGAATCAAAGACACTAAAGTTCTTCTCTGTGTATTCTAAAGTTAACACTGTTCAAAAAAAATCATATTTCAGACCAACTTAATCTGATTTTTGTGGTGTAAGGAAAAATAAATAGCAAACTCCTTTAGGTGATTTTACAAGTATTAAAAGAGATAGTTGTGCTAATCAGTTCCTTTTATTTGTTCTTTCTTTTGTCTTTATCTTGAACGTAGAAGTAGAAAACAAATCATAGTAACTGTATTTCTCACGAGTCAGTATTATTTACTTTCAATAGACTCAGTAACACTGTTTAAACCTTGAAAGTTAATAAACATGGATTTGTAGAATTAAAAATATCGAACAATTGGAGAAATAGCAACTCGCAAAATGAAAGTTTTATAACCCAAAGTCGAACTGTGTTCCACAGTTTAAATATTTCATATCTGACATTTTCAGACTATACTACAGTGTGAAGTCTGATTTTGATTTTTCAATCCAATACAACTTTTTGAGTTTGGTCTTAAGATCTAGATACTACTAGCTGAGATTCGACTCTGTATTTCAAAGATATCCAATGTCTACCTAATGATATTTTCTAAATCTTTCATAGCCCACCAGATGAAAAAACATGCAGCCTAGAAAAAATACAAAAATATAACTATCCTATAATGTCATTCACAATGTTTCATATGCACAAGTTTCTGTATGACATGTATTAAAGGAAGCTTGAATTTGTAAATACGCTGAGCTGATACAGTACAAAAACCTTAGAGGTGACTGCCTAAAAAATACAAATAGTTTAGTAGCTGGATGGCAGCTCTGCTGCCATACCACTCAACTAATATTTGAGCCATCTTCCCTTGCACAGCTAAGGGGTGCCAGAAGATTGTTTTCTGATTAATATTAGAATTCATGCTTTGTATTCATACTCAAGGTAGAAGTCAGTCTTTACATCTGCAAGCCAAGATATCAGGTTTTTTGTCCAGTTAAGGCCAATGTACATTGCCAGGGCTATCAGAAGTAACAATTATGAGGACATCTATGACCAGAAGCAGTTTCTATTAAAATAAATCAACTGATTAAGCTGTGGCAGTAATTGCAGAGAAATAAGTTGGCATGTGAAACTTGTCATTTGAGTTAACACATTGTTCTTGGTATTATGGGTGGATTTAACTGCCTTAACTTCATAATTAGACCTAGTGATTTCAAAAGGTCCTGGGCCAAACCCACAACCGACTTCACACCTTCAAAATCAACGTGGCTATGCTGATTTATACCAGTTGATTATCAGGTCTATTGTGTACTGTTTTCATTGACATCAGAGGGACCACTTGTGGAATAAGATGCTGAGTAAATGCAGCTTAATAAAATCCTACATGCCAGAAATGCACATTGTGTGTTTAAAGAGAAGCAAAAATATTGCTGAGTGACTATATCCACTGCATCTAGAATTGCAGAATATTAAAACATAAGAATATCAGAATAGAAGAATATCTGTTCCACCAATGAAGACAAAATGAATCCAAGCAGCTTGTATGGCAAATACTTTCATCAGTAGTTGAGAAACAGTGACACAAAATCCATGACTATTAACTGTAAGACAGCAATACTGTAGGGAACTCTCCTGCACTAGCAGGGGGATAGATAAGTTGACCTAATGGTTCTTTTCTATATCTAATTTCTCTGATTCTATTAAGCTTGGTATTTTCAGAAGAATTCAACTGCTTTCCAGGGCCCCTGAGACATGAGGATTTAGGCAATTCCTTCCTGTAAATAACACTGCTTTTCAAACAGTAAAAATACAGGCTAGGAGGGGACATTAAGCCCAGTTTAATAACTTCTAAGCTCTGGCACAGCAGAAACTCTTTTTTTCCTACACTTTTCCTACTGGAGTTTAATTAAGATTGACAAAGCACTAACTCTAAATCAGCAAGGAGATCCTTAGATCCATTTTGTTGTCAAATATACTTTCCCTGCAAATGGCAGGAGTAACACGTATCATTTCACAGATAATGTTTTAATATCCTGCATTGAATAAAACTTTTTTTTTTAATCAAGTTGCAATGGTAGCACTAAACTACACAAGGGGCTTGGGGGTTGCAGATGGCTGCATTACTCTAAATGTTCAAGCTTGACTGACCCATTTCATCAGCACTGTCAGAGCCTTGCACTGATACATGTTGACAACATTTAATCTTAAAAAATTGAAAGAAATGAATTAATATGCAAATTTCATCAGCTTTGTAATAAAAATGTCCTTGAAAAAAAACAGAGAACATGACCCCCAAGGAATAGTGTGAATTATCCCAGCTCAATTCTTTAAGTTAGTCAGAGGTATGCAGGTCCGCAAGGAAATCAGCGCAGATTTGACTTGGAAATAATTATGATGAAGAACAAAACACAAGCAGGTTGAATAAATGTAACAACTTGGGAAAAAGTCTTAGTCCTGTTTGTTATTCACTTTGAATTAACAGGATTAGGTTTGGTTTTTGAAAATAAAGGAACACCACCATGTAATTTTAACACCTAAGTAATGTGAAAACAATTTTTTTCTTGCTATCAATTTTAGTAGGTATTAGAAACAGCTTTTGGAAAATCAGGGTTTTTTTTTAATACACTACAGCTTTTGGTGCTGAGTAACTTAAGCCATGATATTATGTCTGCTGTGTGCAAGTCTGGTAAATACTGTCGTTGCTTCAAAAAGAGGAGACATGTCTGTGTGGAAATCAGGAAGATGAATATAGTACTCACTGGGCAACATCAGGGACTTTGCAAGACATGAACAAGCATCTTTAGAAAGGAGTAAAAATTCAGTAGCTTCTTCTCGCAAGATAAATGCTTATATGCAAAAAACAAAAATATGAATTGTTTCCATTTTTCCATCTAGCATATGTAACACAAAACAGTTCACTGCAACAAGCAACCTTTTTAATTAGATTGTCATTATTTGAAGCAAACTTCAATTTTTAAAAGATTTGGTAAGCATGAATGAATAAGAAGCAGCTTTTTCTCACTACTAGTGATTTGAGTTCTAATCACCAGGAAGCAAGAGTCGGTAGCAGTCAAATTCTGAACACCAAACATTTACATCAGTGAATATTCTGAAGAGTGTTTAAGCAGTCATTTTATAATAATTTACCTGGCAGGCCCTTATTTTATATTTCTAGTGCTGGTCATACTTTTTCAGTCTCTGTCCACTCCAATCCAAAGCCCACAGCTAGCGCTCTGCTCAGTGTCTCTAAGAGGCATTCACATCATAGCTATTTCACTTTCCTTTTATTCAGCATAAAGCAGTTTTTGAATATAAGGTTTGCATGAATTAATTCAGTGCTGTACTTAGGCTTCTCAGAAAACAGGTAGTCCAGCTCAACATGTTTTAAAGCATGTTTTAAAAATCAAAAGCCCGCTACAAATTAGTGACTTCATATGAAAAGCAAAAATAACTACTGTAGTAGCCTGGAAAACTCAACATAACCTTTCAGAGCCTTTGAAATTAGCTGTCTCATTTTATACTTCCCTGACAGACAGACATACTGAAATACAGACTATGACCAACCAAATTAATCTGTTCTGTAAGCTTTTGCAGTTCTCTACAGAAGTATTTTAAGTTTCTCCTTTCTTTTTTTAATCTACAATCAGTAAAATCCTACTTTTATAGTGCCCTTTGCACCTGTATGCATAAAATGAATAACCCTGCAGTTTAATTATGCAATATTCTATCAGTTTTGAAATGATATAAAGTTGCAGATAGAAAAAGAATAAAACGTCTTTAAGAATCCAAAATTAATATACATCAAACTCAGGGTAAATCTTAATCTTCTCGCAATGGTTCTCTAAAATAGATGTTCTTTTATCACCTAGCATATCAAGACTCATTGGAGGAAAAAAAAAAGAAAAGCATTTGGTTAACATGCTGCGGAACAGCACTCTCTTTTCCACCTGACTTCAGGCTATTCTTGAAAGATCTGAACAGTTGTATAATAATGAAAAATGTGCAATACTTGTGGGGCACTGCTTGTGCACACATACCTCCGCCCATGCATTCATCATTCCGCAGGTATTGTCAGGGAAAGTTTAATTGCATAAACACTCTGTAACTGTCCTGTCATATTTCTTGTCAGTCTGGATTCCCTCTCCGGGCTCACTATCTCACAAAACTATAATTGAATTGCTACCAAATCACAAGAGGGGCCCCCAAAATAAAATCTTTATGAATAGAATTTGTTTCCTATCAGCAGATTTGACAAATTGTGGCAGAGGAAGGGCCTTAGCGATAATTTCTGAGTTTATTCTAAATCCAGTTATTTGCTGTTTGCTCTTATCTGTTCCTTAGAATTTTAAAGCCCCAGTGAGAGAGAATCCCAAAGAGCTCATTCAATAGTAGTATTTTCTCCAGGTCCTAAAGAGGCCAGGAGAAAAAAGAGAATACTGTCTATGACGAAGCAGTGTTTAAACTAAAGAGAATCTGAATTAATTCTGAATTATAGTGGATATCAGCTACTGAAAGTCTCCCCTACCCCTCAGAGTCTGTTTATTTACTTATTCAGTTTAAATGACAGCTTCTGCAAAATATCTTGCTTTTAATGTATAACCTATGTCTAGATGTTACACATTTTTTCCTCTGTGATGCTTCCAAGCGTACGTTTTATCTAACGAAACATCAGATTCCTGAGCTGATAATGAAGGTAATGACCAAATAAGCTTAACATGAAGATGTGGCACATGCTTTGCTAATGGTACCATGAAACTTGAATGCAAATTAAAACATAACGCATGTTTATATTTTCAGAAAAAAAATCCCCTTAGGCTAGAAGTTACTCATTTTGAGCTGAAGCTGGTATTTTCCCTGATACACATTTTGATTTTGTTCTTAGGGAGTCCCAATGAATGGCAGAAAATTGTAACTCTAGCAGAAATCTGAAAACATTGTTCATTCCACTTTAAAATTTTACAGATAGCAGAGTAACTTTTAAATGGGAAAGAACTTCAACCAGATTGACAACTGTCTGGTTGTTTATGTTTTTTAAATGTGCTTATCAAAATCACGTAGGATTGATGGGTGTTTTTAGATGAAGTTATGTTTTTGCAAGAGACTTAATTTAGGACTAAGGTTAAGGCTGAGGATAAATGAGTGCATTAGATGATTAAAGAACATTTGTCTTGTGGGACACAAGTCATTTGTTTATGACACTGAAAACAAGCTGCAAAAGTAATAATAAAAAACACAGGTTTCAGCAAACCTCTCTAAACATAAACCTTAAGCTAAAACTAATTATTTTTAGACAGAATTACAAAATGTATCAAAACCTCAAAAACTTGTTTGTGGATATATGATTTAAGTACATTTGATGAAAATGTTTAAGATACTATTTTCTACCTTTTCTCTGTCTTTTTCTTTTCCTGTTTGAAATGCATCTGATCATGTCTATTTTTATCTCAGGGGGATGAGGATTGCAAGGTGAGAGAAAGAAATTTCTCACCCCTTTAGAAACAATCTTACTAAAGACCTTATTTTAGTTTGCTTTTTTTTATTTTGGTATATTTAATGATACTATTATTATTCCACTGTATTCCATACTACGAGAAAAGCCCTATTATAAGCAAATAGATGCCTCAGGAGAAACAGAGTATGAAACTAAAGGCTTTGATCTTTTGTGCCTAGGACACTAATTAAAATTTGGATTCGGTGTGCAGTTAGTTATTATTATCATTTGGTGGCCTACGTGGACTGGACTGGTGGACCGGCAGACTTCCAGTGCCAGAAAAGCTTATGAAGATGGGTGCTAATTGCCACTGCTGTAAACAGTCACAGGAGAATGCCCAGAATTTGGGCGGGCAGTGACTGCGAACTGCCTTCTCACCTCTAAATATTGTCACTTGAGGGCAAGGCTGGAGAACAGCAATGAAGCAGCATGGGGAAGACTCCACTGCTGCTGCCCAGGCTGTACGTGTTCTGTGGATAAACAAACAATTTCATTCCCCAGGGCTGTCTCCATCTGGCACCTATCACCAGAATGAAATTCACATTAAAAAAAAAAGAAGAAAAAAGGAGGAAGTTCCATGTTCATGATTAGAGCAGAACTACATCTTTTTCATTCAGTGTTCTGCAAAACAGTTAAGGGTAATGTACTTTGATAAATTACAGTTAATGAAATAATTAGTCTAAATCACCTGTGCTGAACTGGATTAGTGCTGTGTTTCAGGCCTGCCACATTATCAACCATTAAGTGGCTGGTGCTGGGAGGGAGTGGACAGCGGGGACTCCCATGGCCCAGAAGCATTCCCACAAACAGCTTAGGGACCAGCGCAACGGCCTCACTGTAAAATGTCTCATCTGTCCAACTGGTGTCGATGAGTATCACCATCCCCATCACGGGCGGCCCTGGCAAGCCCTGGGAGCACCATGCCGCTGTGCTGGGTGCTGCACACATGCAAGGAGGGCTCTGTGCTAGCTGGTGGGTTGCGTCGGGAGCGATGACCACCTCGGACGGGACCCGCGGCACTCAGCGGGGCAGAAGGCTTGTAGGGGACAAACATGGGAGCTGATTTTTTTATTGCCCTGAATCTAGTTGAGCAATTTACCTCAGTAAAAAGTGTAAAATGTAACAAAATCATAGTGACACTATGTCTACGTTACCTGGGTATAAATAAATAGAGATGATGATAAATTAGGCAAGTTATTCACAGTGGTCATACACTATTCACAACTAAAAAGCAGGGAGTGCCTGAGACAAGCTGCCTGGGAAAAGCCCTGAGAGCTGCAAGCAGCAAGCTCTTCACACAGCAGCAGTATTTTCAGGCTTTTCCCAGCGTGGCCATGAGGTAAAATTGTTCACTGGAGGCGGACGCTCCTTCCGGCCAGTTCTGCCTTCTCTGATCTCTGCCCCCTGCAGAGCTCAATCGATACCAAGTAATTTCGTCCTTTGTGTCTCTGCTGTTTTGTGTATATAAAGAACACCAAATGGTGTAATTTTGACAAGAACAAGGTTTTACTCGGTAGTATGATGAATTAAACATAACTGACTTGCAACAAGCCAAGAGCTTTACCAGCCAGGTCTGATCTGTTAGAAATCTCTAATTATTAAGCATCAGCACTGTTCCACTCTAATATGCAAAAGAAACAGGCTATGCAGCTGCAATTAAAAGTTTAGTTTTTGAAGACAAGCTAATATCACTGTAGATCAAAGGAAATAAAAGCTGTATTACAATTCCATGTCATAGAGGAACAGAAAAAACATCTTAAAACTGTTTGTTTAAATATGATAATTTTCTGCTTTTATGACTCAAGATTTAAACGATGGAATTGCACATAAACACTAATTTTGTGATCTGCATTTTACTTACAAAGGCCATCAATAAGTTTGTCAAATGAAAAGAAAGATTCCCTGTAGTTAGCAAATTGAAACAATAAATAGTTGCATGGGAATCAATTTGGAAAGATACACAATGATGCACAGCACAATTTAGGAGGCAGAAATCAAAAAAGTCATTTGGAAATACATGAAGAGATGTGGGGCAACAGTAAATGGGATGTGATTCTGTAAGAACAGGATGGAGTAGAAAAGCTAACATGATTTGAGGCAACATAGGTGAATCTGGTGACAGACTACAATGATTCATTCTTTGGGAAGATGCAGCCTTCAGCTGAAACTAACAGATGAACTTGAAAGAGTTCAGGGAAGGGCAATAAAAATCTGTGGAAAACTTAGGAACAAATTACTTATGAGGGAAGGCTGAAATGAACATTATGGCTGCATACAAAAATGAATGGAATGCACTCTAAATGCACTAACGATTAAGTGAAATTATTTAAAGGGGCTAAGTGAAATTATTTAAAGGGGCACATAAAAACATCTGTAGACTGCGCACCACAAGCAGCTTTGTGAAATCACCTCCCGTGAGCATCTGTAAACACAGTTACCGGGATTCTTTCAGACTAAGCACTATGACTGAGAACAACCCCAAGCAGGGCTGGGGATACTCAGGAAGACTGGGAAGTCGTCTTTCTCACAATCCTTTAGTCGACACAGGAACACACTCCATTAGTACCGCTAGAGACACATGATCAGTGAAGCTAAATTCTTGACCTTAGTGCCCAGATCGAGTAGATCCGAAGAAAGCAGTTGGGCAAATCAATAGAGGCAAATAGAGATTTTCCAGCCTACTAGCCTGAGTGTTTCTCTGTATTAAGAGAGGGAAGGAGTACAGCAGCAGATCCACACAGTCTCAGGTCCTCCAGCCCTACTTTTCCTTCCTTCTTGCCTGTTCCCAAAGAGCTTTTGGGATCGTGCAAAAGAGTGGTCTGTCCCGAGCGTAACGGCAGTTCTGCTGTGTGATCTCGCAGTTCTCACGGAAGAGCGCGGGTAGAATCAGTACATCAGAACGAGTTCTGTTTCGGGTTGTGTTTATCACAGTGAAAGGGGGCTCAGGGACAACAGTGGTAGATTTCCTCCTATTTATACAGACTTGGAATGCCTAATATCCTAATATAATAAATACACTTACAATAGCTATTTTCACAACTTAATGTGTGTGTCTTGTATGTTCATATGCACTTATATATGATATATATACATATAAACATATGCCTTATTTAGCCATTTGCACACACAGGCATGCACACAAGTGTTAGTGAAAATGAGGGTGGTCTCTCTATACTGCACCTACATACTGTACCTACTTTATGTCACAGTTGTGATAGAGACAAATTTCATAGTCCATCTGTCAGACAGCTATTGTAAGTTATGTGATGGATTTATCTTTGCTTATCATGTATAAATATGGATCTTTTATTACCTTGTATAAATATGGAAAAGAATTAAATATTTTTACTGTTTGATAGACATTCAACATATTATACACTTTTATTTCCTTTATTAGTTACTGGCTAAAGGGGGCAGAGGTTCCTCAACATACAGACTGCCATAAGATTGAAAAATTTGGTTGAATGAAGAAAACATGCACTTATTCAAGAACTAATTTCTATTTTAAAACAAAACACTAGAAGAGGCAGCTGAGCCATGACTATTACAATTAGGAAAAATCTAGACTTCTGCAGTAACAGTTGCAGGTATCCCAGGTTAACGGACAGGTAAAATGACAAAGTTCTTAGGAAGAGTTAAATCCAGACATGTCAATATCACCATTAGATGGTCTCAGAATCAATATAATTTCCTTTCATCTGAATGTTTGTATTAATATTGCTGCCATCGCAACTACATTTTTAAAGCTGTCTCCTAGCTGGAATGAAAGCAACTTTTAGCATTAACATGCATACAGGTTACTCTGATATTATCCTAATACATAATGATTCCAAAAATCTCTCCAAGATTAATGATTATCACATAATTCCAGAAAGTCAGCACTATATATGTAGAAATATATTGGCAATAAAAACCAGTCACTGTTGTGCCTTTCCCCAGTTGGGGATCTCTCACTTTTCTTTGATTTCTAAAGGCTTCAGATCAATAACTGGAGTGACATTATTAACAGCTCCCTCAACACCTTGGCCAGCACTAATATTAAATCCATTATACCTTCTGTTTGACATCTGCAGTACAGCAGAAAGCACTGTAGATACAGTCAAACTGCCTTGGGAATGGGGCTGGATGCAGGGTTAGTGAGATGGCTTCCCTTGCCTGACTCTAAATTCATTTCATTGATAGAAAACTTCAGCTATTCAGAAAACTACACTAGGCAGTACATAATTCACCTGTCAAAGTAAAAAAAAAAAACCAAAAAACCTGCTTTTGAAATACTTACCAAAGAGTCTTCAAAAAATATTTGACATTCCTCACTGTCATCATGTTTACAGAATTTAATACATATCAGAACACACATCGCAGTGTTTCCAAATGAACGCTTTACAAGTGAACAATGTCGGAAACAGGACAGTGCACAGTTGTTCAGTTTGTGGGTTTAACTTTCACAGAAAGTTTTTAAGGCATTTCTTGCACATTGCAGGCATAGTGCAGTAATATAGTTCAATCAGTCTAGACAATAACTGTGGGTCAAATTAACTGGGACTTCTCAGGGTGTTTACACTGGCATAATTTATAGCTATGTTCAATTCCTCAGCTGGGAATTCATACTAACTTACTGTAGAGTTCCTTGGACTCTAGATTTGACTTTCTGGCTGAGCTGCGTTCAGGACAGAACCCAACATGGGTATGTTTCAGATACCCTTAGGTTCTCTGTGAGCATTTAATGGCAGCTTGTAACAGCTCATAGAACGGTGCTAATTTAACGTGATCCCTCTCCTGGCTTTCCATCTAGCACCAGGAGCTGTGAATCAGAGATGGTTAGGGATGACTGTTCTAGGAACTAGGAAAGCAACTAGAAAGAATTTAAAATTCTTATTTTAGGCTGTCATTGCTGGCAGATGAGAAGCAATAGAAAATATACATAGCAGTTGTGGACTGATATGCTTTTACCTTAGCTTAACTTAGTGCTAAGACTCTCTAACATTGTAATTCCAGGAGTTTGTTTGCATTTGCTCTAACAGATTCTTCACACCCATACAGGTGAAAGCTGCGGACAAAAGAAAACTGTAACCTCTGCAAATGCAAACGAATGAAGCCGAAAGTGCTGGCACTAGCTGGGGGTTGCCAAGAGAGAGGAGAGCTGCACAGCAAAATGCTCTTTGACCTCATGGCAGCTTCAGAAACCGAGCCGTTAGTACAGGAACTTTGCTGAGTAGGAGAAGGTAAGGCAACAGGAACACCAGGCTGCATACTGTTCTCACCCTCTGCGCCTGGAAAGAAGTGATGTGCTTGTAGCAGTTGTCCAGGACAAACTGCCAGGGGAGGCAGCTATCCCTGTGACGGGACTAACACCTTGTAAGGTCGCAGCTTTATTTCCCTTTGGTATAGTGTGGCGTTTGCCTTCCCTGTTGCTTTTACAGATGGGAGGTTCCGACCCAAAATCTCTAATGATTCATGCCAAGGTGATTTAAAATGTATCTGCTTGCTGGGTTTCTTTTCCTTGCTGCCTGAGGTTGCCAAGCGTGGTGTGTCTGCTTCTCAGCAGCTGCAGTTCACCGTTCAGCTTGACCACTATTGAAACCACCACTGACTTCACCTTACACTAATATCCTGCCTGTGAACCGTGACAGCTGAGGAGTGGACAACAGTCCATGCTCCTCCCTCATCTTTGGTAGCATTGTTCTGAAGCAGAGGCCAGGCCTTGCAAGTGGGGCAGTAACCTCTCAAGTGACTTTAACAAACTTCAGAATCACAGTCCTAATAAACCATTTTCATCTGAATGTATGAAAGTAAAAGAAAAATTGAGATAAATGTCTCAGAGGCTTTGGGGCCCTATTTGATCTTTTGGGTTTTATTACACATGCAGATAATAAGCCCTTTCCCTACGAAAAGGAGGGTATGATCGCAACATAAAGAGGAGTGTCTCTTCTAGTCACAGCTCACTCCAAGTAATAGCTGTGTTCAGCTGTGCTAGCACAGAAAGGGCTGATTCTTATGAATATTTACCCAGATTTGGGGTGAATTTTGCAATAGAGGCAAGACCCATGCTGCTTTAGCATCACTGATAGCAATACCCAAGACAGCAAATTTGACACTGTCTTGGGTATATCAACAGGGACTGCAGCTCCCAAGGTACCTGGCACACAACAACACAGGAAAGTGGCTTGTTTCAAATCACAAAGAGCCAGGAAAAGTCACAAAAACACAAGCTTCCAGCAAAAGTATTAATTCCAGGCACAAAGTTAACTGTTCATGTTTTATGACCTGAATAGGATTATATAAACTATGAGAAAGCATTTTAAAGAAAGATGTCCATTCTCTGCACTTTTGCCGAGGGCCATTAAGAATGCCAAATGGGTAAATCTGGAACTCTCATACCTTAACTGAAGGAATAGGGGCTTTAAAACTTTTTAAGAGAGATCCTTTCCCACATGCTAACTCTATCTGAGGGCAGCACTGCAAGGAAATTCAGTGAGGTGTTAATGTAGTTTTATGTTTTTAATTTCCTTGGTTTTGAAACCAGCAAAAGAAACAAACTAATTGCCTTGCATGCTATCATTCAAGTATTTCCAACTGGGCTTTTTAAATTCACACTTTACTGAAATGGATGGGGTGGGAAAGGAGTGACACCCCACATTTGTAGTTGTATTATTTGACTAGTAACAGCTCCTTTTGACTGGCCATTTACTCAGTCTTTTTACTGGCTATTACTATTTCTGTCTCATTTCAGTAGGAAAAAGAGGTTTTTTTTAAAAAATAATTAAATTAATAGGATATTACAGAGATTCTAAAATCACTCCAGTTCTGCCTGAGATCTTCCCTTTTTTCCTTCCCCTGACATTTCTCCACAGGAAGCATTCAAAAGAAGCTACGGCATTCCTCACACAAACACAGCATTAGCCCTGTGTCTCATGTCAATCCATGCATGGGGAATGGACTAAAAGCATGTTCTGCTAAGACCTGAACAGATACACCCAGAAGCGATAAACCTTTTAGGTGCTAATCTCTTCCACCCCAAACGAGTACAGATAGTCATTCTCTAGCACAGCTTCCCTGAAGAACTAGGCTTCAGCTTGTTTTCTAGTTCAAATGAGCTTGCTTACTCTTTCGGATTGTAAGAAAGGTACCTCTTACTTCTATTAACTACTAACTCAGAAAAAAGTGTGAATTTTTTTATAAATTCCTGAATTGCTCATGTTTAACCTGAGGCCAGATATGAAAAATTACAGTCGAGGGGATTTTGGAAAATAACAAACATGTTAGAACAAGGCATTTAATGGAAACCGATTTGCAACCTTTACTGTACTGGGTATTTCAGTAATGTCCTAATATTCAAATGGGAGTTGGGTATTTCAGTAATGTCCTAATATTCAAATGGGAGTTTAAGTGAAATGCTATAGACTACACTCCAGGAACTCAACGGGTTAACTTGCTCTTGCAGTTATCCTTTGCCCAAAGTTCTGTCTGATATATTTTGCTAAGTTGTCTAAATCCTGCCATAGTATTGATTTCTCCCTTTAAAAGCTCTCACCCATTCAGTAAGCTCCAAGGACCCCTTGTCCTGGCTCAATTCATTCTAAAACGCAGCTGGGATATGTTATGCCTGACAACAATCCTAGAGTTAGTAATTGATGCTAGAGATATAAGATGATTTTAAGAAGAGAAAGGGAAATGGTTTCTTTACCATGGAGAAATATACAGTAGTTATTATAACCCTTGGATAACTGTTTTGCCCAAAGGAAGAGATTTTTTTTCTTTATTTTGTTGCTCCTTGAAAACAGATGGTTTTCCATTTACTGAGCACTTAACAGTAGCTATACTGAATTTATTAAAAGGAGAATATTGCCATTATAATCGCAAGCCTGAAGAACTATTACAACTAATGAAAAGACACAAGTAGATACATAAAAAAGTAAATTAACCATCCAGGCAGCATGGTCCAGAGGTTCCTCTCTCACAATATCATGGGAGTCGGCAAGATAGATTCTACATCAAGGCTTTCAAATTACCTTAAAATCTTCACTATTATTATTAAGTCTAATTGAAGATTTCAAGGATGTGCTTCAGTCGAAGACCATACTTGCA